>NC_048232.1:75354115-75391589 GCF_002007445.2 Ailuropoda melanoleuca
TCCATCTCCCCCACTGCCCCCTCCATCCCTCCCCATCCCTCCCCATCCCTCCCCTTGCCCCTCCTCCATCCCTCTGGCAGTACTTGCTGCTTCCAGCATCTTCTCTCTGGCTGTGCAGGAGGGCAGTGCCTGGAGCCTGCAGAGGTGACCTGCAGGTGCTCTGTTTCTGTATGGAGTGGCTGCAACTCTCAGAGGCACCTTTTGCAAATTGAGGAAGGGCCCCTGGGTGGCCCACAAGTGAGCATGCCTTTGGGCCCTGCCACCAACAGGGCCATTCAGTCAAAGCACACATTCTCCCTCTAGTCTCTCTAGCTGGAGCTAGATTAGGGCTGGGCATGGGAATGGCTATTTGTCAGCAAAGAGGGCTTGGACTCAGGGCAGCGGCAGGTCAAGGCAGTGCTGGTAGGGAGGCTGCAGGGGGGTGGCCGGCCCCTCCCCTGCTGTCGCAGAGCTCCTGGGAACTTCACAGCCCAGAAGGAGCAGGGCTCACTGTGCTGACCCCAGCCTCCTCTGCAGGGTCCTAGACACCTGGAGGGTAGCCAGGGACCCCCAAAGCCAGAGCAGCCTGGGCGTGGGGTGGTAACCAGCGTTCAGCGCAGGGGGCTAGAAGCTCTTGGTGTAGGGTCTGCAGGGTTCACCTGGACATCTCATTCTGTCTTCAACAGGGGGCAGCTTGTTCCTGGTGCGTTCACGTGGAGCGATGGCATTGAATAGAAAGCAGAGGGTGAATTTCTCACCAATATCCCCACCCGTGCTCCTGTAAGAAGGGGTAGGCCCGCAGCACTGACTTGTGTTGGCCTGATGGAGATGGTGTCAATGCTGAGCGTCATTTTGGGCTCCCCTGAGCAGACACTGGCTGGGGGGGGGTGGGCGGTGTGAGGGGGAGGGGAAGGTAGATCTTCCCATAGGCCAGGGGTGGCTTCCTAGGAACACAGAGCCCTGTTCCAATAGGGCAGCAGTTTTCTCATCAGTACAGAGGAGGGGGTGCACTGTGGGCTCAAACACTCCTTCCTGCATTCCCCAGAGAGCAGCCTACCCAATGCCACCTGGTTGAGGTGAGGTACCTCAAGCTGGGCCGGCATGCGGGACGTGTAGCCAGAGCCACTGGGGAGAACCCCCCCCCCCCAAGAGGGTATAGGTGATGGTGTGGGCAGGGCGAGGGTCTGGGCAGGGAGAGGTGTGAGTGAGGGGATCGGGTTGGGTGGAGGTCTGGGGGGGTGCTGTTCTCCCACTGACGTTCTGTGCAGCTCTGGACCCTCTCCTGGAATGACCAGACAGGCAAGTTTGGGCTCAGCCCTGTCCTGAGAGCAGATGAAGTCTGAGATCTGAGGAGACAGTCCCATTGTGGGCATACGGGGTGCCCACGGCCTCCTTGCTACCCACCAGGCACATTTGGGGGCAGCCTGGGGCACCCTCAAGTTTCACTTTCTGGGCGTGCCGGCGGAACTCATGGGCTTGCTCAGGTTTCTGCTCATGGCCTCCTATCCTCATCAAGCCTGGTTCTGTGAACACACACATCCAGGGTCCTGTCTCATAGCAGGGTCAACCTGGAGCTTCTTTCCCACACCTTTCTTCCGTTCTATATTTTCAAACATCTCTCATTACAGGCTGACCAATGCCTGCAGCTCCGATCTGCTGTCCTACACAGTTTGCAGGGACACCAGCTGTGTGTTAGGGTATCAGGAATCCCAGGAGAGGCCAGCCGCCTTGTTGGGCCCCATGGCCGGCCCCTTGATCTTGTGTCTGTGGCTTCCAGCTCCTTCTCTCTCATCCCTTGACAGGCAAGTGCCCACCGCCCCTGTGCTTCCCCAAGAGACGCCCGGAGGGTTTGGTGTGTCAGAATATGGTATTGTCTGTCTGGCTCCTTAGGGAGGGAGGCTGAGTCAGCTGCTGCTAGCGCCCATCTTGTCCTAATCACCTGTGGGGGTGCTTTGCAGGCTCCATCCTCCATTCCCTGTGTTTCTCAAAGGCTGTGAGGTGCTGGGAGCACCCTGGTAAGGGCAGCTGGTGACAACGCGTCCTGGGGAGGTCAGGCAAGGCAGCTAGGGAACAGAATGTGAGTGCTGGGCCAGGCACACCCGCAGCATGTCTGGCCTCCAGGGGCTGTGGGTGGGTGGGGTACAACTCAGAGCTTTCTGGAGCTGAGTCACGCTCTGGCTCCAGGAAGCCTGGCCACATGACCTCCAAACTGAGGCAGCTTGGCTTTCTGCTGAATGTGAGCAAAGTTACTGCTGCTTCTGAAAGCAGAGGGGAGGGGAGGAATTTCGCTTGCAAGGGGCTCCAGCCAGGGCTGTGTGGGTGGGGGTCCCACTGGTTGAACGCCCAGGCTGCTGCCTCTCGAGCACTCCTGCAGTGCCGCCTGCTGGCTGCGGGGAGCCTCGGTGTGGCCAGGCACCAGCCCTGGGTGGCTCCCCAGACCCAGGGCTTGCAAATCCCCAGGATGGGTTCAGACGACAGGTTGGGTGTAGGCTGCCAAGGCCAGGAATCCGGCCACCAATTTCTAGAGAGTCGGGAAAGACAGAAGCAAAGGTTTGGTGCCAGGTGCGGGGCACCATCCCAAACCTACTTTTGGAAGTGGACAGGTGCTGGAGAGCTGGATGCTGAGCCCTGGTGACCTGTCCAGCTCTCCATCTGCCCTCCCCTAGCCCCTTCCCTTTGCAGGAAGCGTCCTCCCGTGGGTTTTGTGAGCCATGACACATAGGCTCCCACTGGGTGGGCCAGTCAATGCTACAGACACTCCAGGAGCTCAGAGGAAGGGGTGAGTGGCCTGAGCTCCAGTCTCATGGAGCGACCCTCAGTAGGACCTTCAGTGACCGGGCTGCAGAGCATGGAAAATAACTACTTTGAGGGAACTGTGACAAATTTGTTTGGCTTCTAAGCGTAGACTTTGACGACCACTCACGTTGGTGCATTTCTTTTTCACCGAGCTGCTCAGTGTCTCCGCCTCCGATCTTTTCTGACCCTTCTGCCAGGACCCCTGTCACTCCCTGCATCCCCACCTGCTCCACAAACGCCCTCAGACCCAGGTGACGGTGGCCACCCCTCCACTGGGGGCCTTCCTGGGTCTTGCTCCTTCAGCCTGCTCTTCAAGGAGCTTGGTGTAAGTCTCTAGAAAAGCTAACTCTAACTGAAAACGACAGTGTGAAAGTAACACTTCACCTACAAAAATACGGACATTTGAGCCTGATCTCCGACCTCCAGGTCTCTGCCACAAGAGGACACTCTGCAGAGTCGGTTTCTAACCCTTACTTTAGCCACTTACTTCCTCAACCCAGCCCCAGCGAGAGCGTTTCCCCCTTACCTGGAATTCCTCTTGGAGGTAAAAAATCCCAAATTTCACTCTCTGCTGCAGACTGGCTTCTTTGCTCTGACACTGCTGGTTACTCAGGTCAGTGGTTGGTGCATAAGCCTCTCTTGCCAGCTGGTCTCCCAGAGAGAGCCCCCTCGCCCACCCCCTGAAGGCCAGGAGGTGCCTCCTACTTCTGGAAACACTCTGTTGTAGAGCAGAGGGAACAGAAGCCCTTGGAGCAGGCAAGACAAAGCCCCACCTAACACAGTTCCTTTGTCTTTTCTCTTCCAGCTCCCCTCCTCTCTCTCACTCACTCACACAGCCACGACTACAAAACATGCTATGTGACGATGTGACTTTAAAGCCTGTTGGCTTAGCCATGCTCACAGACACGTGATAGATACATGATTGATAGAGAGATAGATAGATGGATGAATGGATAAATAGATGTTTAGATGATAGATAATGGATGGATAGATGACAGATGGATAGATAGATGACAAATAGATGGATAGATAGATAATAGATGGATAGATAGATAATAGATGGATAGATAGATGACAGATATATGGATAGATAGATAATGGATGGATAGATGACAGATGGATAGATAGATAATAGATGGATAGAAAGATGACAGATGGATAGATGACAGATGGATAGATAATGGATAGATAGATGACAGATGGATAGATAATAGACGGATAGATAGATGACGGATAGATGACGGATAGATGGATAGACAGATAATAGATGGATAGATAGATGACAGATGGATAGATAGATAATGGATGGATAGATGACAGATAGATGGATAGATAGATAATAGATGGATAGATAGATGACGGATGGATAGATAGATGACAGATGGATAGATAGATAATGGATAGATAGATGACAGATGGATAGATAGATAATAGATGGATAGATAGATGACAGATAGATGGGTGGATAGAGATCATTGGCCGCTGAGCCAGGCCTGAACCTGTAACGTGGGAATGGGGACAGATGTGAGGGCCCCACAAGTCCTTGAACTCACCCCCAATAAACAGGGTGTTGGGCCTGAGTGCCGACAGTGCCCTTTTCCCTGAGATGAGGGCCCAGGAGGAGAAAGAGGAGGCACTTTGGTGCCTCTTTTGTGGCTGACAGCTGCTGGGGCCTGAACAAAACAAACGTTATTCTGATGGTTCTGTGGACGCCCCATGCGGCCCCCACACACCCACCTGCAAGGAAGAGTGTCTCCTCCTTCCCCCTCCACCCCTATCTCCCTCTCCTCCTCTTTACAGAATTAACTCCCTTTTGTCAGCATCTGCCTGCTTCACTCTCCTTCCCGAACTCTTCCTCAACCTTTCTCAATCTGCAAGAGAGATAAGATAAAGAACGCAGTAAAGTAAATCTCGTACACCAGTACTGACACCACGTGCTACAAGATCTCTCGATGAGCTGGGTGTCTCTGGTATTGAGTACTGGATTGTAGCAGGATTTTCAAGAGATGCTATCTCTGGTTTGGGTCACCTGCCTGGTATGCAGCCCCCAACATGAGGCTTTCCCGGGGGATCTGGCACGGGGCGGGAAGTGCTTAAGCAGCCAGGGCCCCAGCCCTGCCGAGGCTTCATGTTCTCTGAGGGGGTGCAAGGCCGCCCTGAGCTCTTCTGTCAGGGCCTTCTCATCCCAGGAGGGCCTAGGGCTGGACGTCCCTCGAGGGAGCCTGGAGCAGCTGATGCCTGAAGCAGACGCAGGTGACCGCTCCCCATTCTATCCCTGTGTTCACAAGGGGTGGGAGGCTCCAAGGATGTGAGTGTTCTCTTGTACTTCCCTTTCTTTCTTCCAGGTGAGCATGTGAGGTCTCTGAAACCCTCATTTCCCACTTCCCAGCCCTCACTGACTTTGTCCCTTCCAGGCTCCAATCCTTTGCCCTGCAAATTCACCCAGATCCCTCTTCCTCACCCTGCCTATCACCCTTCACAGCCTTATGAAAGATAGATCCCACCAGAAGCCAGTCCTAAACCACGGGCTGCTCCCCTGATGCACAGGAAAATCTGACTCTGGGCAGCATGGCTCAGTCCTGCCGGCTTGACGTGGCACAAGGAAACAAGCCTCCAGTTGACCCCTCTGTGGGAATCACTGAGTCAGGACCAGGATTTTCCGTAAGTGGGCTGTGTGCCCTGGGAGAGCCTTTCTGTCCCCATAACATGCCCTCAGCCTCTGACCTAGGACTTTTCTAGCCAAAGCCTTAGAGCTTCTTTTACTCTCCATAGAGAGTCCTGGAAGGAAGCGTTCCAAATGCATCCCAAACCTTTGCTGGGGGGGGTCAGAGGAGGCTGCCCTGGGGCAGGCCCCCCAGGAGCACCCAGCTCTCCCCTCCTGCCAGCCAGCCCGGGCACAGCGGCCTGAGTGGAATCCTCTGGGAGCGTGCCCTGGGCTGTCGTGAACACACCCGCGGTGCCCCTGACCAGGGTGGTTCTGTGGGGAACGAGGGTGGGTTTTACTTGTAAAGTTGCTATTGTCATTTTAGAAATTAGTTGTTTAATTAACATTCAGTAAAATCACAGTCCTTTGGTGTAAAGTTCTGTGAATTCAACACAGTTACAGATGCATGTAACAACATTTTGGGTACAAAACAGCTGCCTCTCCTCAAAAATAATTTGTAGAGTCACACCATCCCCCACCTCACCCTTGGCAACATCCCTACGGTGTTTTTTCTGCACATGGACTCACACAACGTTGGACCTTTGCGATGGGCCCCAGCCACTGGTCCGGACGGAGACCCTCAGGGTGTTGGGGTTTACCAACTGCTCAACCCGTGATTCGAGGCAAGCACCCCCGTTGGTTTACGCACTGACGTGACTGAAGGGTATTTGGGTTGTTTCCAGTTCTGGGTGTATTGAATCCATGGATGTTTGCGTACAGATTTCTGTGTGAACGTGGGTCCACGCACAGAAGTGCAGGCGCTGAGCTGTCTGCGAAGGTGGCCGGGCTCTCTGCGTTCTCCCCAGCTGTGAATGACAATTCCTGTGCCGTGCTCCTGCCGGCGCTCAGTGCGTCCACGGGTTACTGCAGCCACGTGGGTGGGTGGTGACTGGAAGCCTCTTCCACCTGCTCAAGGCCTTGCCCCAGTTCCTAATTGGGTGATTTGTCTTTTTACTATTGGTTTCTGAGAGTTCCTTATGTATTCTGGATACAATTCCTTTGTCAGATATGTAATTTGGAAATATTTTCTCCTAGTTTTTGTCTTCTGTTTCCATTCTCTTCACATTGTCTTTTGTAAAGTTTGTAATTTTGATGAAATCAATTTGCGACTTCATTCTTTTATGGATTGTGCTTTCGATGTCACAGCTAGGAACTCCGCCTAACCCAAGTTCATGAAGATTTTCTCTGTTTTCTTCTAAAGGTTTTATCACTTTACATTTAAATCTCTGATCCATTTTGCCCCCAATTCTTATGTAAAGTGTGAGGTTTAAGTCAAGGCTCATTTTTTGCATGTTGATGTCCGGTTTTTTCTCTTATCATTGAGAGATGCAGACATTAGTTAATGGCTTCCCCTATTTAAAAACCTCCAGTGGCGTTCCGCGCGCTCTAGACAAGAGTCCTCACCTGCAAGGTCGGGCTCCCCCTCCTCCGAGAGCTCCCCTCCCTGCTCAGGCGGAGACCCCAGCCTGTCTCTTGTGCAGGGCCCAGCCTCTTCAAACTGTGCTTTCTGTACAGACCGGCCTCTGCCTGGCTGCCCCCTGCCAGTCTCTCTCACTGGGATCTAACCCATGAAGCAAGGGACGCCTGCTGTTTGCTCTCACAAATACTGTTGCCGGAGGGTTAGTGAGGACTTCCCAGCCTCTAAGGCGAGGGGAGTGTGCAGGGTGGACTGAGGGGGTCTGGGGCCCCACTATCAGGCTGCATCCTGACTGAGGGGAAGGGGAAAAGGTGGGCCAGTGTGAATATTTTTCCAGGTTATTTTTGCCAGTGCTGGGGTGGGATTGGAGAGGCAAGGTAGGAGGAAGGGGGTCAGTAGGACCAGGACAGAGAATGAGGTTATGGAAGGGAGAAAGGAGGTGCAAGATGGGGATGACCTTGAAGGGGTGGGTGGCTGACGACCCTCTGTGGGGGCCGGGGTGGCTGGGGTGAAGGGTCAGCATGTGAGCACAGCTGAGGCACAGAGAGTGACCTCAAGAGGCTCTGTCTGCCGCCCTTCCCTCTTTTCTCTGTCTTCCTCTCCTTGCCTCCCCACCCCCACCTTGCCCCTTTCCCCATCGCTCTGGTCTGCTCTGTTCTCCTCTCCAGGCCAGCCTTCAGACTCCACTGGGGCAGCAGAAACCACTCTGTGTCTCTGTGTCTCCCTCGTGAACTGGGCCAATGGGCACCCCAAACCCCAACATTCAACAGTGGCTCCCACGAGGCCATAGGCTCTTGCCATGAGGCACTGGACCCGAGCAGGAGGGGGGAGGATTCAAGGCCAGGGCAGCTCCATCCACCTCACTCAACCAGAGCTCACTCCTGCAGGCAGGGCCAGTTCAGCCGCCATGACTGATGGCTCCACTGCTCCGTTTCAGAGGGACGTTGAGGGGTTGGTGAGCCCGTGCTTCAGACCTTAAACACCTTCCCTGGGTCTGTGTGCCGCAGAAACACATCAGAGGTCAGTCAGGTGAGGGGCTGGCTTTGTCTAAAGGTCCAGAAACCCAGCGGAAAGCACCAGAGGCCACATCAGTGAAAAGTAATTTGTGTCAGTGACATTTCTGAGTGACACAAGCCACAGATTTCCTGCATCTGCTTTTAAAGTCTAGAACCTGAAAATGGATAAACCCCAGCAAAGGAAAAGCAGCCTGGTCCCTGCTGCAACAGTGAGAGGGGAAGCAAGGAAAACGGGAGAGGTGGAGGGGAGAGAGGCTGAGCAAGCCCTTCCAGGAACTGGGGCTGGTGGTGGGTCCTAAGGGACCCCAGGCTTCACCCATCACAGCCCTGCCTGGGGAGCTACTCCTCCTGTCCAGATGGGCTTGTCCCGACCTGGCCTGGTGCTGCCTCTTGCTGCTTCCACGTCTAGCCGATGGTGTTTCCGGATGTCTGCCATTGCTTCGGTGTGCTGCCTGATCTGGGGTTCAGCCGCTGGATCTCAGCCGTGTGGGCAGTGTGGGTGTCTTCCTTCTGGGGCCCCTATTGTCCGCCTCCCCAGCTTGTGCCACTTTCTAGGGTCAGTAGGGAGATGTGCCTCACTACCACATGTTCGGTTTTAACTGATTCTTTTTTTTTTTTCTGGGATAGGCATAATTATAAGGACAGAAAACAGAAGAGTGGTTGTCAGGGGTTGACGAAGGGAAGTTTTAGGGTCATGAAATTGTTGTGTGTGGTTCTGTGATGGCGGTACATGACTCCACACACTTGAGAAGCCCCAAAGGACACCACAAAGGGTAACCCTGCATATGTGAACAAGACCAAGGGCAGCTGAGGTGTGGGGGTTCCCCAGGCAGGTGCAGGCTGAGCGGGGCCTGGGGTATTAGGTGGAGGACCCACCCTCGTGGAGAGAGCCAACATAAAGGAGCTGACCTGGGCAACTTCGCAAAACACCTGTACACAAACGCTGAACTCTAGTGGGTGAATTTACGTCCCACGGGTTACAGGTTGGCGGCTCTGAACCGCTTCACGTGCAGCGAGGGTCTCACAAGTAAGCACACTGGAGAGAACAGGAGCGGGCTTCTCACAGCTGGACGAGGGGGTTTCGGGTAAGTGTGGGGAGAAGGCCAGAAGGAACACTCGGGCACTCAACTGTAATTGCTCAGGTCACTATGGACTCACGCTTTCCTCACAGAGAGGCCGAGAGATAAAAAGTCAACGTCGATATGCGTGCACATGTGGGTTAGTACACATCCCCGAATTTTCTAGCTTTGCCCTCTGAGATGCCTGGAAGCACAAAACACCCCACTGGCAGCAAGAATACTTTATGCCCAGACCTTAGTTTCTAAACAGCACCTTCAGTAAAAGGACCCAGGTTCCTTGGAGAAATGCCTGACACTAGGGCGGAGGCAGAGAAAACGAGGAGGAGCCTGGAGAATCTCGCAGGCCTAGAAAGTAAGGACATGCCAAAAAATAATAATACAAAGATTAAAAAGTACTGGACTGTAACCCAAAAAATAAAATAAATTTATTTTATTTGTGCCACTACAAATAAATGGTTGGACAAATAGAAACTAGGAGAAAGCGGCTCATCTTTCTTATAGACAGATTGCAAATAATAAATGTTGAAAGAAACGAAAAATGTAGAGGGGAGATAGAAATCCTGTAAAGTAGAATAGCAATGTAGAAGGGAAACAAAATCACCCTCAGATCCCTGTAGTAATAATGCTTCAGATCCACAAATGAACGTTAAAATTAGTTTGCAAAACTTTAGGAGAAACCAGATATTTGCATAGGCTCAAAGAATCTCCCCTAAATATCATTAATTTATGTAGAAGGGTTTTTTTAATTTTTAGAAAAGATTTTATTTATTTATTTGAGAGAGAGGGAGCCCGTGAGCAGGGGGAGGGACAGAGGCAGAGGGAGAAGCAGACCCCCGCTGAGCAGGGAGCCCGAGGTGGGGCTCGATCCCAGGACCCTGAGATCATGACCTGAGCCAAAGTCTGATCCTTAACCCACTGAGCCCCCTGATGCTTCTTCCTCTAGGGGACAGAGCCAGTCACCACTGCCCGCACGTGTGTGGGCTACACTTCGTGACTTGCTTCTGACGGACGGAACGGGAACAGAAGAGTGGCTTCTCAGTGGGGAGCCAGGCGGCAAAGGTCAGCATCTCTGTGCTAAGTCGTGATAGTATCACACGTCCCGTCACGATGTGATGAGAAGGGCCCTTCGTCTCTGCGGTTTTCTTCCTCAAATCCATAATCCCAATCGGAACAGAAGAATACATCAGGTATTTCCACAAAATACCTGAGCAGTTCTCTTCAAAGTTGTCAAAGGTTGAAAAACCAAGAAAGAATGAGGGACGGTCACAGATTGAAGGAGAATGGACGCGAGGACTCCAGGAAACATTGTGTCCTACGCTTGTTAGCATCACTGTGCCCCTGTGTGTGAGGGTTGTGTACACATGTGTGAGTGTGCGCCTCTGTGTGTGTGTGAGTTGGGCATGTGGGCGTGCATAAGTGTGCGTATGATTTGTGTGTAAGCGTGTGAATCTGTGTGCATGAGCGTGTATATGATTTGTGTGCGCATGTGCACACAAGTGTGTGGGTGTGTGTGCATATGTGTGTATATGATTTGTATGTGCAAGTGCATTAAGAGATTTCCAATCATTAACATGTGTGGCAGCCAGATTTTTAAGGATAATATAGACTCAAAGCCCTTAATAATTGCAGTAACCCACCAATTTCAGTTTATGAATGCTAAACCCTCCTCACCCTAGTGACCAGTTCAGCAGGTTAGGGAGTGCCTGGGTTGTGCCTTACTATGGAATTGTGTGCCATGGGCAGAGGTCATTTGTCAGAGTGCCTCCAGCTGCAGTGACCAATTCCCAGCCCACACTGGGCAGATGTGGACCACCTCTGTGCTGGCCAAGAGGACTCTGAGGGGCCTTGAGGACGCTGCCCCCTTTCTCACCTGCTAAGCCTCGCCTCAGAACCATAGCCCTTCCACTACCTGATGTTACTGAGGGCCACAGTCCTTCCTGCAAACCCTTGGGGACAGAGGCATTTTGGAATTCAGAATGTTTGTTAAATTTGGAGGAAGGAGGAGAGGATGGCTGTTGGAGCCCAGAGTCCTTCCCAATGTGTGGACACAAGGGGGTCAGTTTTTGTCCCCACACCCCCAGGTCTCCTTCAGCAACTGGTCCGCAAACCAAGCTCCATGGCCGCACAGGCACCCCACTCTTCTCTGGAGTGCATCGAGGCTCTGCCGAGTGTCCTTAGAGCAACATCTGTGCAGCTGGCACAGGCCGCACCACACCCCCAGCTCAGCACCAGGGATGCCCCTCCCCACCCACCCCTGCCCTGCAGCACCCAGTGGAGGCAGCTGGGGAATTTGACAGCAGCCTTCCACTTAGGGCCCCTGCCCCAGGGTGCAGGCACAGCAGCAGTGACCTGTGCACGCTCACACCCTCATGTGTCTACAGCAGCCCAGCATCCAAGAATAAAAGTGTGGTTTTGTTTTAACCGAGCCTCCTGCATGAGGTACTCTGAGGAGCACCCAGGCATCTGGGAGGTGTCTGCCCTCCTGGGGCTCCCATCTGGTGGGCCTCAGCAGCAACAAGCCCAGCTGAGCCATAGGGGGTCTGCAGAACAGCCACGGCTGACGTGAGCTTAGCGCTGACCGTGCTGAGCTCCAAACCTCCACCTGTTTCCACATAAGAAAACTGAGGGGAAGGTCAGTTGGCCTCGGTTCCAGACATGCCTGGTGCCAAGGCCCGGGGTGCCTTTACACTGCCTGAACTGACCTGGCTCAGCTTTGAATGTGGGTTGAGCAATGGCAGAGATAGAGAGGATGCCAGGACCCTGGGCTGCAAAGGTGGGTGGGATGGCCAATCCCACCTGCCACTGGAAGGTGAATGGGCCCAGGCATTCTGAAGAGCAAGTCAGTAACACACTGCAAGGGAATCAGAAATACCTACCCTTCGATGGAGCCCCTCCACTTCTGGGGCTTTATCTGAAGGATTCTAACGTGTATGGAAAGAGTTAGGCAGAGGTATTTCCTTTAGCATTATTTAGGATAAAGAAAAAGTTGGGCACAATAACTTCTGTTTATGTGAAGCAAAAGGACTATTGAATAAGTCATGGCACACCCCAGTACCGTGTCCTACTCCAAGGCAATCCAACACTGCACACAGAGATTCAGGAACATGGAGGCAGCCAGGGCTGTCTCTCTGAGCCTGGGCTTCATCCTCCGTAAGACAGGAGCAGGTGAGCTCAGCTCAGCGAAGGGCCTGGCACCAGGTACAGGTGGGTGCTAGTGAAGGAGCTGACATCATTGACCCTCACTCCATGAAGATGCATGGGAGAGCTGCACACACCTGCACGCGACGCCTGTTCTCACCAAAAACGCACAGAGCACATCAGAGGGAACATTCCCATCAGTTATTAGAGAGCACCTGCCTCTGGTAGCAAGTGATGAGGAATTCTGTCACTCGGGCAGGCACATGTGTGCACTTGCGTGTGTTGTGCGTGCATATGTATGTGTTCCCGTGTGCGAGTGTTGCATGCAGGTGTATGTGTGCTTGTGTGTGCGTGGACCCTTTCTGACCGGGGTCATGGTCACCGCGTTTAGATGCCACTGCTCTGTGCGTCCTGACTCCTGTCTCCCTCACGCTCGCCAGATTCCTGATTCTCAGATCCTGTTCCGCTGTGAGAAGCAGTGTGGACATCCGGCTGGCAGTGAGTCCCGCCGTGTGAAGTTCTCCAGCCGGGGGCTCCGAGCTCCCCGCTCCTGCAGCGGCTGAGCCTGGCCTTGGTGCATGAGCGGGGGGCTTGCTCCAGATGAGGCTAAGGGCAAACACATATCCAAATCTTCAGAATGGCTTTTTCCTATAAAATAATTCAGTCATGAAACACCGCATCAGAAAACAATAGCTGCTGGTGGGAAGCTCTTGGAGCGATGTGTCCCTCTACAAGGCTCCACCTTGTCCCTGGGCGTCTCTGCACTCCTTCCTGGGAGCTGCGTCTCAGCCTCCAGATGCACGATGCCAGCATCTGTGTGACAGTGGGCCTCACCCCCTCCTCCTTTGCGGGCTCCTTGCCGTTTGGCCCTTTCTGTGGGCTCTACGCAGACACGGCTTTTACATGCCACCCTATTAACCTCACAAATTCTAGAAAGAGGTGGAATGTCCTATTTTCAAACAACCTACCTTGCTGAACGCTTTGTACATTTTCTACTTTTGATTGTAGTAATGGCATAATCTAATGTCTTTATTTGGAATTGATATTTTAATGCAGAAACAGATGTCGCAGTACTTTCTTAACAGGCTGACTCACTCCCACCTTGTTGGCGTCCACCCTTCCTCGGGATTTGTGCCACTCGATGTAGGAGTCTGGGGTGATTGAAACGCTCCTTCCACTTGGCCACTAGCTGTGTCTCTGCAAGCAGGTGGTGTCAATGGTGTGCAGTAGGCGCTGCTGCTCTCTGGCCCTCTCTCACGTTTGTTGGGGGACCTGCTGGCTGGCTCGTTGACTCACCGGAGCTGCAGTGTTCTTGTTCCTTTCGTCTCCTCTCCTTGTGCTGCTGTTTCTGTACCTCTGTGTCACGTCATATGTGGAGTAGGTCGATGGGCTTGTGTGTGTGAGTGCGTGCACATGTCTGGGAGCTACGGCCAGAGAAGGGGAGGGTGGGAGAGGGCGGCCCTGTCCTTTCCTGTCCAAACACCAACTGTAGGCTGCCCTGCTTCCATCCTTGTGAGGCTGTTTGCCTTTAGCCTACCTCATCACTTACTTGGAAAGCTGGCAGCTGTCCCAGGGGAAGCCCTCTGTAGCTCCAGGTGCCCTTCTCTGTTTGTGGTTCGCTGAGCTGCCCTGGCCCTCCCTGCAGAACGTGGGAGGAGAGACCCACTATCCCCTCCTGAGCCAGACCTGAGGCTGGTGTGAAAGGGCGCCCCAGATCCCTTGTGCGCCTTCCTCACCAGCTTCCTCACAGTCGTTCTCCTTTGAACTCTCTCCCTGAACGGTTAAACCACACTCTGAACAGAAAACTGTTTTGAGAACTGTCTTGCACTTGCATCTGACAGAGCCCTTCTGGGGGTCACCCCACTTCCGAATGGGCAGCGGAAGCTCAGCTCTGGCTGTCCTGGCTGGTGAGGTCTGCAGCCTGTGGCATGCAAGCGTTCTCTGCTCATCACTCATTGAGTAAGTTTCCTTAGGCGCACACTAGGGGTGCTGACTTAAACAGGCAAGTCCTTTCTTTCTTGTGGACATTTAGGGACTATTCCCTTGTCTTTTCATCGCTAGGTACCTCAGGGCAACTTATGTTAGTAAAATACAGTGTTCATTAACTCAAACAGCACTTTTACTGGCACCTACTCGGGGCTGCTATTAGACGTCCTCCGGGAATCCCGACCGCTGCATGCGCCTGGACAAGCGATGGGTTTGTGTGTGTGAGTGCGCACATGTCTTTCCAGTTTCAGGCAGGAGCTTCGACACATTGGGGCTGTCCGCGGCTGCTGTCCCTGCTTTGTAAACAGATCATCAGGTTGGCTCCGTCACCCTCAGCCGCAGGATTCTCAGCGACCTGCAGCATGAAGAATCCGTCTTTCTACCGTCTGGAGTTTAGGCCTGGAGTTTCCGACACCTACACTTTAGGTCTGAGCGTGCTACGAGGCCCAGCAGGTATCCAGACCCTTATTCTACAAGTTGATATATACACAAATCACCAGAGATTTGCTTCTATCGTGATTCCTAAGGATTAATCTGCATTCTTTTCTTGTGAGAGTAGGTTAGCTGGGTGGGCCAGGGTGTGAATGCTCTTGCAACCCCTTACCACTGCCCAACAGGCCGCTGAGATTGGAGGCTTGGGACGTTCACAAGACATAACAATGCCTGTGCTAAGAGGCCTCAAAAGGAGAGCAGCCTTTTGCCTTTGCACACGTCAGTTGTCACGAGTTCCCTCTTTCTGCATCAGAGGTGGGAGATCTGACCCTCCACTTACTTTTCCATGGGACTTGTACCAAGACGTGATATTTCCACATTTGCCTAAAGTTCAAAAAGCACACCTGGCATCTAAGGACTTTGCCTGCTGCCACCCCATGGAAGTCCTTCACGCTGCTGCCACCGGAGGGTGTCTGTCCAGGGACATCAGCCCTTTGTTTCAAGGTTCGTGCATGTGTCTGTGGCCCTCTTGGGGCCAGATGCACCACTGGAGTGCCAGTCATTGAGAGCAGCAAGCAGACAGGAGTCTGAGTGTTCTCCCGCATAGCCGGGCACTCACGGCACTCTCCTTCGCAGCCCTTGGTAAGGAAATTATTCACCGAACGCTTGCTGGAAAGTGCAAGAAAGACTTTATTCAAGACTTTGGCAATAGTGGGGAGAGACTGAATTCAAGCCCTGAAATAACAGGGCGCAGTGGGGATTCATACCCAATGGGCAGGAGAGGGTGGGAATGGAGAATTAGGGAGAGGAGGTTGGTTGGGGTCGGGGTGGGGGATTCCTTGCTAAGACAGCTCAGCAGACCGAGAATGTGGCCTAGGTAGGAAGAGAGTGCGAGAGCCTGACCAGAGTTTGGCCCTTGCCCCAAGAGGGCATCCTTGTCACCCACACAGTGACCTGTTTTATAGGTAGTTAAGTGGAGTAATTGATTAAATAGGTAACTAATGTCAAAAGCAGACCTCTGTGCTTTGGAGCCAAAATACAATACGAAGACAGAGTTTGGGGTAAAGAGGACCAGGGGATTCATCGCTTTGCCAGGCAGAGGGGGCCGCAGCGGACTCCGGTCTCCAAAGAACTGCACCACCACCCCACCCTCCCCGAGGAAGGGGCTGGGGGCTTTACAGGGAGATACAGCAATTGTGTATGAGCTGCCCTCTTCGTTAGCTGTTTTCAGGGTGCTACCGGGTTCCTGAAACAAAAGGCTAAGAAGGGAAGAGGGGAGGTTTGTGGAAAGGACAAAAAAGGTTACTTTAAAATCGAGCCTTGTTGAAGGGTTAGCGCAGCCATTGGAATTTTGTTCAACTTTATGCTTTTAAGCTTTTTTTTTTTTTAGTGACTTTTCCCCCCTAAGACAGGTCGAGGGACCTGCCACAGAGGACATGCCGTGTCCTGTGTGTGTGGCTTGGTGCCTCAGTCTCTCTGACTTCCTCCATCCCGAGCCCTGTCTCCCCATCTCTGGCCCCTGCTCTGCTGCTTGGGGGGGATGTGAGCTACTGTCTTCTATACCCCCTCTCTGCCATGGCCTTCTCTTCAGCCCCCCTTCCTGTTCCAGCACAGAGCTCCCACCCGAGTCCCCTCTGCCCTGACAGACCACAGCCCAGAACAGATCTCCTGGTCAGGTTGTGCGGCATCATAGAACACACATATGGTCCACGTGTGCCTGTTTCTGAAGGACATGAGCACCAGGCTACATCTTGTCTTCTTTCTTAACAGGAGAATCCAGACAACAAATTAATTTGCCCTTCACGGATTATGTCCTACTGGAATCTTTCCACAGAAAAGTGTTCCTGGAGGAGGCTGAGCCCTGCAAGGCACTGCAGACAGAAGCTCTCAGATAACAGGTGGGGGACAGTTTCCTGGAGGAAAGCCCCCCAGAGGGATGGCCTGTGAACCCCCCTTACAGGCCAGGAGCAAAGCTGGAACTGTGCCTCAGGACCAAGCCAGTTTTTCCTGCTTGTCCCGTTTGGGTGGCCCAGGAGGCAGCCAGAAACTCAATATGTCAGAGTGGGGAGGGCCAGGGCGGGCAAAGGGGAGAAGGGAGACAGTAGACCCCAGAGGGTACCATTCTCCGAGGTCCTCAGGGGCAGAGACACAGGGGCAGGGAGCAGACAAGAGGAGGGAGGACAAGCTTCAGCTCTGTGCCTTGAGCAGGACAGCCCAGCACCAGGCTCCAAATGCTTCCTCACAGCGTCTCTCGGCTCCTGCTCAGTCTCCTGTACCACAGGTGCCTACTCCCCCGCTTTTGGATGTTGAGGTGTCCCCAGGCTCGCCGCCTTGGGTGGTCTCCCACCCCCAGCTCCTCTCCCAGGACATCCAAAACAAAGCCCTCCAGCCACCCCCGAAATCTCTGTTTTCCAGATGCTTAGGGCAGAATCCCGGCATCATCTCAATGCAGCTTTTCCTCAGGAGCCCCACATCCACCCTGGACTTCCTGATGGCCCGGAGTTTACAACATATTCCCAATCCACCACCTGCCCTCTGCTGGTGGAAGCCACTTCACCGGGACCGGCATTACCGTAGTCTCCCAACAGCCTCTGCTGTCCTCTGCCTGCCCACTGTCTTTTCTTCTCCAACCAGCCAAAAAGATTATTTTGAAAAGACCAGGTCATGGTGTTCCTCTCTCATATCTCGTTTCAAATGAAACCCAAAGTCTTCACCGTGCTTCCCCATGTGCAGTGGCCCTTTGTCCTCATCATCCTCGCTGTCCTCCAGATACTCTGGGCTCTGGCTCCCCTCAACCATGCACCCTACCTCAGGACCTTTGTACACCCTGTTCATCTGCTGGAACGCTCTTCTCCCGGCACGTGCATAGCCGGCCCTCACTTCATTCACACCTCTGCTCGTGTCTCATTTTCTTGTCCATGATCTGTCTCTGCAAAAACCAAAGCTCTTGGGACACAGGGGCCTTGTCTTCCCGGCACCTGGAGTGGTGGCTAGCATATAGGTGGTGCTCAGTAACATGAGTTATGAATAAATTAGTGAATGGCCAGGGCCTCAGGGTGGAGACGCTGCCAGCCTCCAAGTCAGGAGCCTGTGTCCCTAACGCTCTGTTGTGCAAAGGCCACCCGGCTGCTCCCTCAGGAACCAGACCTTTATACATGAAGCCCCACCTGCCCTCTTCACAGACCCTCTTTTCTTTCACTCAAATCACTCTTTGACCTCACGGCAAAGCGCCCTTCATGGTCCATGCAACACGGCCGTGTCTGGAAGGAAGGACTGGGCAGCTCTGCAAAGAAGCTGGTGTTAGACCAGCAGTTTGGGGTAGAGTTCCATGCACTGGCGCTCTTTTCCAAAAGTGTGTGTGGGGAAGAGATTGCTACTTTTCTATGTGAAAAAGATAATCACTGTTGATGGTTGAAGTTTCCTGATATTTATAATATAATTTTTTGTATTTAGTTTTGTCCTTTTTTATAGGAAATCTTTTGTTGCACATTTGAATTTTTAGTTGCACTTGTGTATGTTAACCCTAACCATAATTGGTCATTTTAAATAACTAAGTAGGTCTGAAAATTGGTCACAAGTGATATGTTAAATACTTTCTCAATCTAATTCTAAAACCTCCAAAATTGACATTAAATACACCCCAGACCCTTAATTCTTCTAAATAACTTTACTGTTTATTTGTAACGAATAATGGATATTAAAGAAAACACTGTTTAAGACAAAACCCAAAAAAACAAAACAAAAGAAAAAAGGAAGGGGGTCTTCCCTGCTGCACCTGGCTCCCCTACACATGCTGGGGGGGCCTCGATCAGGTAGCCACAAATTCCCTCATCTGCCTGGGCCCACCGTGGGAGGTGCAACCTCCCCCCGCCCATGGGAATGACTGCCCTCAGGTGTTCAGTTCCCCACCTCTGCCCTGGTGACTTCTGTGTGACTTGCTGGAATTGTGCAGAGAGCAAAACTTTCCTCTGCTGCAAGTGTGGACAGTGTGTGCTGAGGGGTTTCTCCTGCCAGCCTGGTGCCTGCGTGCCTGAGTGTGGTGAGCAGATTTCTGTAGCCCTGAGACGGGCACTGTCTAGGCCGCTGAGGCTGGCTGTGTTGCTTCTGCACAAACGGTACAACTAGGCATTTCATTATTGTCCCCCCACTGCACTCCCAAGTGACAACTTTCTGGAGCTGGAGTCTGCCAGGGAGTTTGTTTTTTTTGCTGTGTGATGGGCACAGTTCCAGGAGGGGTGTGGTGCGGGGAAAGAAAGGGATTCCTGCTTCTGGCCCATCGCCCACTGGGCGCTAGGCGCTGTATGTGTTAATGTTTTTGTCTGTCGGGGATCCTGATCCCCTTTGAGGCCAAGAGCTCCGGTCCAAAGCCTTCCCTGATGAAGCTTCTAGCACGAGAAACAGAACAGCGCAAGCAACACAGAGAACCAAGAGTTAATTTGCTGTAACACAGAAGAGACACGCAGAAGGAAGAGTTAATTTGCTTTCCTCTGCTGCCACCCAGCGCCCTATGGAGAGTCTGACCAGAACTGCATCAGTGTCTTTCAGCCTCAGCTCACGTTTTTGGGGTCAAGTAACCCTTAGAGCACCTGCTTAAATGTGGCCCAAGTTTTTGAAAACAGCCACGACAAGTTCCAGGTAAAGAACCCTCTTTTCAGAAGACCGAAGAATCTAAGTTTTAGATCGGGAGTGGTGTCCGCACTCCAAGCCTTGAATTCCTGAGGCTCAAGGGTGAAGGGCAAACAGCTCCCTACTGAAGGCTCCTGCAGCTGGGATGTGGCCAGAGGGTTCCAAAGCTGCCTGGGTGGGACCAGACGGAAATCCAAGCACAGATTCTTGATTCTATAAAAACATAAGAGATACAGTGGGGTCATTCCACATCTGTGGGAGAAGGGGCCGAAGGCTTGATAAACGGCTTTGGGAGAAATGATTGCTATTTCAGCGTTTGCTCTTTAACAAAACACCCCGAAGCTTACGGGCTTAACGCAATCACTCATGTGCTCACGATTCTGTGGGTGGACAATTTGGTCTGGCTCAATAGGACAGTGATTTGTGGTTTCACCTGAGCTCACCTACGCACCTGTTAGTTGGCTAAATGACAATGGCAACACGATCACATTGCCCCAGCAAGTGGTAGGTTGACCCACATTTCTCCAGCATGCAGCAGCTTGGTTCTGGCTCCTTCAAATGATAGCTGTTCTCTAAAAGCAGCAAGAGAGATCAAGTTTTTATGAACAAACACTTTTCAGCCTCAGTCCATCACATTTGTAATATCTCATTGGCCAAAGCAAGTCGCATGGCTTAGCCCAGATTCAGGGGTGGAAATGTGGACCCCATCTCTTCAGGAGAGGAGGGAAAAGGTACATGAGAGGGTTGGGAACAATTTGTGGGCATATGTTTTTTGCTATCTACCCACCTAGCCTTTTGAGAAAGGAATTACTTTAGAAACTTGCCTCAAATAGGGCATTCACTAAAATGTACCCCCAGTTGGAGTAAAGTTTAAATATAAAAAATAAGCCTGTGACCGTATTAGTCAATATTTCTCTGCCATTGGAGGAGAAAAGGCCCTTGTGGCACAAAATTAAAGTTAGAAACCATAAAGAAAAAGTTATTTTTGACACACATTAATAACAAAATTATTCATGAACAAAATTAAAAGTCAAAATGTAAATTGTAAAATTATTTGCAATATTTGTCCCAGAATGAAAAGTCTAAACCCTTTGTATGTAAGGGTTTGTGCCCTAAAGAGATGGCAGGTGACATGGTCCAAATTTGATGAGGGACCCAGAAAACCATTGCTGGCACTTTGTATGTTTTCTAAATGAATAAGCAGCCAACGACATATGAAAATATGTTCAAATAACTTGTACTTAAATGAAGTAAAAGTAAAGACAAATTATAGCAATAAGACTGCATTTTCACTGACTGAACTGGCAGAGTTTTGCTCTTGTTTTTATTACCTATGAATGGTGGTGCCCAGGATTGTTGGGACTCCAAACCAGGTTCCTCTGGGGGACAGAGGGCTCCTTGGTCCAACCCACAGGTTCACTCCTTCATCTAATGTTTGTTGAGCACCTACTATGTGCCAGACACAGCCTAGTCTCTGGAGCCCCCACTGAGAAGTAGGCATTTGTGCAAAGGCCTGGGAGAGCAGAGCCAGCTGGGCAGCTGTGTGTGGAGAGCGGTTCCCAGGCAGAGGGAACAGCCAGAGCCTGAGGGGCTCACCAGGGGCAGCGAATTCAGTTGGAAGGAGTCCAGAGGAGATGGGGTGGTGAGGTCTGTGAAGGACTGGAGGGCTCACAGGAGCACGTTGGCTCCTCTACTGAGTACCGTGGGAATAGAAGGGGAGCTGGTGACTTGAGTGTGAGCAGATCGTCCTGGCTGTTGTGTGAGAATGGACTGAGGTGCCAGCAAGAGGCTTCTGCAACCACCCTGCAGAAGGGAAGTGGGCCCTGGGGGTGGTGGAGGAGATAGAACAAAGTGATCCAGCAGGATGTGTATCAGGGCTCACGTGGCAGGACTTCCTGATAGACTAGGTGTGGGGTGGAGAGAAAGAGCAGGTAGCTCCAGGACTGTGGCCTGAGCTCCTGAAAGGATGCAGCTGCCCTCCATGAGATGTAAGATCAGAGGAGTAGCTCATGGAGAGCGCCAGGAGCTCAGTTCTGCCCATGAATGTTCAAGTGGGGATATCGAGTGGCAAGTGGACCCATGAGCTGAGGTCAGGGGAGAGATCAGCCTGGAGATGTAAAGTTTGGAGTTGTCAACTTACAGAGGAAGCCATAGGCTGGATAGAACCCAGGAGAATGAGGTGGACAAAGAAGAGAAGGGGCCCAGGAGCAACCTACTGTTGAGAAGGAAGGAATTGCTGATTAGAGCTGGTTGGGACACTGTCAGTGGGTGTGAAATAATAACAAAAATATGTGTTGGTCTCTATCCCTGGTTCCTGACCATAGGGTCTTCAATCCCTTAGAATTTCCTGAAGGACAAGAGTATCCTTTGTCCTAATGAGGCAGTTCCTGGTGGCTCCTAGATGGTGGCTGGCCACCAGAAAGACCAAGCCATGATTGGAAGCTTAGAAGTTTTAGCCCCACCCCCCTATTCTCTTGAGAAGGCTAAAACTGGAGTTAATGATCAATCATGCCTTCTTGATAAAGCCTCCGTAAAATGCTGAAAGTGCAGGGTTCTGAGAGCTTCCATGTTGGGGAGCACATCCACACTGGGAGGGTAACATGTCCCACCTTCACAGGGACAGAAGCTTCTGAGCTCAGGATCCTCCCAGATCTTGCAATGTGTATCTCTTCTTCTGGATGTTCATCTATACCCTGTATCATATCCTTAAATAAACTGGTAAATTTAAGTAAGTGTTTTCCTAAGTTCTGTGATCTGCTCTAACAAAGTATTCATACCTGACAAGGGGGGTTATGGGAACCTCTGATTTGTAGCAAAGCAGACAGAAGTTTGTGGTAACCTGGGGACCTACTACTTGCCATTGGTGTCTGGAGTAGGGTGGGAGCAGTCTTGTAGGATGGAGCCCTTAACCTGTGGGATCTGACCGCTATCTCTAGGTAGATAGTGTCAGAATTGAGTTAAATTGTAGGACACCCAGCTGGTACCACAGAGAATTGCTTGGTGGATGTGTGGGAGAAATTCCCCCACATTGTAATTGGGTCCTATAACCAATTCACCAGGAAAGTAGGGTGTGGGGCAGTCTCCCCTGGGAGTCCTCTTTTCTGGGTTTGTGATTCTGCCTCTGCATGCCTCCACTTACCTCCCCAGGGCATCTGTGCTCTTGCTACAGCACACAACAAACTTTAACTGAAGTTTGGGAGGATGGCAGGAATTGTGTACCCACCATGAAATTCAAGGGTCCTGGGACTCCCTTCTGGATCTGGAGGCTCCTGGTCCTTGCACCTGATGACCTGTCCTGCCACAGTGCCTGTAGGCCAACTGTGTATCCTCATGGTTGCCCGTAATTGTTGTTCTGTCTGTTGTAGATAAGAAGGTCGAGGTTCAGAGAAAATTTCTGAGGAGCCATGGTTCTACAGAAGGGAAGTGCAGAACCAACATTCAAATGGGATTTGGTCTCACTTCAAAATCTGAAGTATTTTCTGAACCCCATCTGTCCCTTGTTTGGCAGAGTTGGGGGAGCCGTGAATGGTAGTGTAGAATATATTTCCAGGGGGAGGGGGGAGGGCTGGTTCCCCATGCTGTGTCGCCTGGGTGTGGAGGCTGCCCACAGGTCAGAGGTTACAGAGGAGGGGCTCCAGTGTGAGTGCATAATTGGCCCCAGTCATGTGTCCCTGCCTAGGATGCCATGCTGAGAGAACTCCTGGCAGGAGCTGTCCCTGGAGAGGTTGCAGTGAAGGCAGTGACATCTGTGTGGCTATTTGGCAGGAGGGGTGACAACTGATGACCATGTCTGCTAGCATTCCTACCCGTTTTGGAGCTATGGGGACTCAAATTATGTGATTTTATGAGGCTGTTGGAGGAATGAATGGTTACAGAGGCCAAGAGGGCTGGTAGGGCAAATAACACCAGCCCCGTCTCCATCAGTTTTTGCTTCTCCACCATCAGAGAGGGGAGGTATATGCCACACAAAGCATGACTTGTGGTACATGAGAGAGGAACACTCCCACCCATAATGTGGCTGACACTATCCGGGGTATCCCCCAACCCTGCAGCAAAGTGGACGGTGACATCTCTGTCCTGCCCCTGCACACAGTCAGAACGTGGCTCTCTCCCCCACCCTTGCACCTGGCTCCTGTCCTCCTCTTAGCCTTAAAGTGAACTCATCTCTAAGGGTCCAGGTGGTTTTTATATTTGACAGAAGGTTTTGTGAGATGGTAAAATGGGATATATTGCATTTCAATCCCTTCTGAAAACCAGTTTTCAAGCGTTTCTCCTCTAATTCCTCCTTCAGCCCTAGTTACCTCATTAAAATTATACTAGGCTTTTTTGGGGGTGGAAATCAGCAAACTAATTCTAACATGCATGTGGAAAGGCAAAGGGCTAAGAAAGGCCATGATATGTTTTAAAAGGAACAAGAATGGGAGAAATTACCCTATCAGATATCAGCACTTACAGTAAAGCCTGATAAAGACAGTATCTTATTGGTTCATGGAGAAATAGAGACCAAGGGTCAGCAAACATTGGCCTGCCCACGGACTGAGTCTGGCCTACTCTCTGCCTTTCTGTGGGTCACAAACCAAGACTGGTTTTTACATTTTTAAGTTGAAAATAATAAAAAGAAGAATATTTCATGACACATGAAAATTACACGACATTCAAATGTCAGTGGCCATAAGTAGTCTTACTGAGTGGAACATAGCCATGTCCACTTGTTTATGTACTTCCTACGGCTGCTTTCACACTACAGCGGCAGAGTGGAGTAGCTGTGTTAGAGACCGTGTAGTCTGCAAAGTCTGAAATAGTTCACATCTGGCCCTTTCAGAAAAAGTTTGCTGACTCCTAAAAGAGACCAATGAAACAATCAAGAAACCTGCCTTATGACAAAGATGGCATTGGAAAGATTAACATTGTAACACACAATCCTAAGTAAGCTGCATTTCCACAAAGAAACCTGATCTTTACCTCACAACATATGCACAAAAAAAGTTATTTTTTAGTGGGATTTAAAATCTAAATGTAAAGGGTAAAACAATGAAACTTCTAGTAGATGATATAGGATAAAATCTTCATCATCTTGGATTAGAAAAATGTCTTATAGGGTGTAGAAATCCCTACCCATAAAGTAAAAGATGAATCAACAGATTCCATTAACACTGAGAACTCTAATCCACCAAAACACACCATAAGGACAGTGAGAAGTCAAGTCACACTGTGGGGAAAATATTTGCAAGGCAAATGATAGGGCTCATATCCAGAATATATAAAGAACTTCTATAAATCAAGTAGGAAATCCAAATGATCAGTAAATACATGAAAAAGTGTTCAGCTTTATTTGTCATAAGGGAAACGAAAATAAAAACCAAATGATACAGCATTACACACATCTCAGAATGACTAATATTGGAAAGACTGAGAAGCCCAAGTGTTAGTGAGAAGGCACATGCCATCATCCAGCAATTCCACTCCTAGATACACACCCAGTGAAAACGCTTACATATGTACACCCAAAAGCATGTTCAAGAATGTTCAAGGCATCACTACTTGGAATAACCAAAAACCTATCATCCAAATGTCCATGAACATAAAATGCTTTAAAATATTGTGGCATACTTTTACAATAGAACACAGCTCTGCAACACAAAGGACCAAACTGATATATGCAACAACATCTATCCTAAGGAGTCTAATAGTTGTGTTGAGTGAAGGAAGTCAAACAAACAAACAAACAAACAAACAAACAAACAAAGCATGTTACGATTCCATCTCCACAAAGTTCAAAAGCAGGCTAAATGAACCCATGGAGTTGGAAGGCAGAATGGTTACCTTTGGTTGGGGTGGTAATTAGGAAGGGGTCTTTTGGAGCGATGGTAATATTCCATTTTTTGATTCAGGTGGGTGAATAGAGGTGTGTTCATTTTGAGATAATTCACCAAGCTGTACATTTATGATACGTGCACAGCCGACCACTAGATGGTTTTTGCAGTTTCTGCTGAGAAATGTCACCTGTGACGTGCAATCACAATAATTCCTTAGTGTTATCTACTCTGCCCGATGGTCTCAAGTTGCTTTTTACCGAAGGACCATAGAGTCCTCTAGCGTCGGTACATTTTTTATACTGTCCTTCGCCCCAGGGCCTGTGCTGTCCGGCGCCGTGAGGCCGCAGCCTGAGCACGCCTGTGTTCCAGAAACAAAGCGGCCCGCGGCCCGAACCCAGGACCCACGCTTCCGCAGCGACTACAGGCGCGGGGCAAGGTAGCCGGCGGCGGCGGTAACCATGGGGATTCCGATGTGCGGCCCTGATTGGCTGAGACACTCCGGGCCCCACCTCTTCCGTTCAGCCCAGCGGGAGGGGTACTGAGAGGCCGAGATTTCCCGGGGACTTCTGGGAAAAGGAAAGTCCTTGAGAAAGGAAGCGGAAGCGACGCACCCCGAGGCATTCTGGGAGTGGCAGTTCGTCTTCGGGTGCCTGCGGATACTGCGGCCCGGTAGCCCGGGAGTTGCGGGTTGGTCGCCGCCGTCCCGGTAGGGCTGAGTGGAACCTGGTTTCTCGTGAGGTCGGTGCGGCACGGGGACGCAGCGCAGAGAGCCCGGCCCTGCTCTCGTACCTGCGCTCCGGCCGGGAGCCGCGGGCTCTCCGAGCTGTGGCCGGTCGGGAGCGGGACCCCCGCGTCCCTCGGAGGTCGCGAATTGCCGCAGCACTCCCAGCGCGGAGGAAGAGGGGAGGCGGAAGGAGAAGAGAGCTCTTAGAGGGGCGCCTTAACGGAGCCCGCGTCTCCGTGCTGTCCGCGACTGCAGCTTGGGTGCGGCGGGCCAGATTTAAATCTAGGGCCTGCCCCCCGCGGCCCCCAGCTGGCGAATCTCTGCTAAAATGTTTGCTTGGAGACCCCAAATTTGACTTGGAACGGTTGTGTCTGTGGAGGGCTTGTGGAGGACTTGCCTTTCTCCTTACTCATACCTTTGCAAGGTTTTCTTAACACTTGCTGAAAATTGGAGTAGGTAGATCGTTGTGTAGTTAAGGAAGCGAAGTAGTGGCTTCCGCAATTTAAGTGACTGCTCATTTGCGATTCTGAGAGGGTTCTTCTATTTGTTAAAAAGGAAAGAGGAACGTTCTGCATTGCCTTACCTCAGCATTTCTCTTTGTACCAGAACATGTCCCGCTTGTTAGTATTTCTACCCAAACGTTGACTCTGATCTGAGACCACTTTAGAAGACCGCGCTGCCTTTCCCAGACACTCCGATAACACCTCTCTCCAAGTCTCTCGGTGTGTCTTCTCTGGTGTCTGTTTTTTCCTTCTCTGTTGCCTGGAGCATTCAGTAAGTCTTTGCCCTCCAACAGAAGGAGTGTCGGGAGACTCAGATTAAATGCTTTAAAAGTTGATAGTACTGGGCTTTAGAAATGTCAAAATATTACATTTAAGTAACAACAGTATTGACTTTATTGTATATTCCACCCCCCTCCCATGAGCACGACTCTCAGTTTCTAAAATTAGTCTTTGCCCAGGAAAGTGTTTTGGAGATCCTGTGAGATATTGAGGTCTCTAGGGCGCTCGTTCGGGTGAGGGATAAATCTGTATGTGCGACTTAAGGGTGATTGTTCAGGAGGAGTGGAATCTTCACAGTGTTGTCCAGGGAGCTCTCCTTAATGCCTTAAATTCCGCTATTCTGGTATTCAGCTTTTCGACCTATTCATTGGCTACTCCTTTCTACATTGCTTTTCCAGGTGCTGTTTTTACATTCCTCAGTACTTTCTCTCTGTGGCCTGTCACTCTGGCATTTCTTCTTGTTGCTCATTTTTCTGCTATTGCTGTGTGTCACCTTCATTATTTGGTTTTGACTGGGTACTTGTCCATTCTGTCATTTAAGCTCTGTTTAGCCTCTAGATTACTCTGGTAGTGTAGTGGGCAAAGCCTAAGTTCTATTTCTCACTGTCCTATTCATAATCTCTGTATCTTTAAATGACATAATTTCCGCAGTTCTAAACTTGTCCATCTTTGAAATAGGCTAAACCTTTGTATCCTTAAAGCATTTTTTCCAGCTATAAGAGTCTTTGTAACAATTCCAGTTGGGCCACCCTCTTTCCTACCACTCCTACGTCTACTTATCTCTACTCCACTGACTCTTATTATTTTCCCAGATTATGAGAGTGTGTATTCTAATATGCATTAGTTTTAATAAAGTTGTTTTCTTTCTCCTGAGTGTTGTTTCCCTTATCCCAACACAGACAGCATATTATAATTTTTATTCTTTTCAGATTTGAAGGCCAGAGCAGTTACCACAGAGAAGACCATTAGAATATACTTATGAGTGGGCAGCTCCATCACTGTCATCATGGAAAGCCTCAGAAGGGATGCGTCCCAAGAACATTTATTTGAAGAAGCCTGTGAATGTGGGGCCAAAGTAGAAAAGCAAAGGGAAGAGTCTATAAGCAAACTTTCAAACAAATGCCTTGCTCAAAATACTGTTTTTCAGCAAGTGGTAGTTGCCCATGAGGAAATAGCCTTTCAGGAAATTGGGCATAATTTCAGTGAATTTGGGAGAAGTTTTGATCTAAAGTCTAAACTTATTCCACAGCCTATTACTCATTTAGAAGAAAAATCACTTATATTTGATCCGTTTGGGAAAAGTATCAAATGGAACTTGTCTTCAATTAAAAGACAAAGAAATTCTAAAAAGAAAACTTATAACTGTAGTGAATGTGGAAAAAATTTCAGTGACTGTTCAAACTTTTTCCGTCATCAGAGAATTCATACTGGTGAGAAACCTTTTAAATGTGACGTCTGTGGAAAAGCATTTAGTCAGAGTTCATCTCTTACTGAACATCAGAGAACTCATACTGGAGAAAAACCCTATAAATGTAAAGTCTGTGGAAAAGCGTTCACTGTAAATTCATCTCTTACTCAACACCAGAGAATTCATATGGGGAAAAACCGTATAAATGTGATGAATGTGGGGAAGCCTTCAGTGACTACTCATCATTTATTCAACATCAAAGAATTCATAGTGGAGAGAAACCCTATGAATGTATTGTTTGTGGGAAGTCCTTCACTGATACCTCATCTCTTACACAACATCAGAGAATTCACATTGGAGTGAAACCCTATAAATGTAAGGATTTTGGGAAGGCATTCAGAAGTACACACCTTACCCAGCAACAGAGAACTCATACTGGGGGAAGGCCTTATAAATGTAATGAACGTGGAAAAGCTTTCACTGCCCAATCAACTTTTACACAACATCAAAGGATTCACACTGGAGAAAAACTGTATACATGGTGTGAATGTGGGAAAGGCTTCCCTGGAAACTCATTCCTTACTAAACATCAGCAAATTCATACTGGAGAGAAGTCCTCTGAATGTAATGAATGTGGTAAAGCTTTTAGCCAGAGAACTCATGTTATTCAACATCAGAAAATTCATACTGGAGAGAAGCCCTTTAAATGTAATAAATGTGGAAAAGCATTTGGTAACAGCTCAGTCCTGATCAGACGCCAGCAGCTGCACATTTTAGAGTTATACTAATGATGTTATAATTTCATAGACTACTTCATCCTTTCGTGACCTACTCTTACTTTTTGATCATAGGTCTCTTACCATGTTGTCCACTCCTCTGTTTAAAGTTATAATATATAGGAAGGTTGTACTCCTGGGAGAAATTAAAACTTTACATACTATTTCTAATTTCAGTCCTCACACCAAAGCTGTTGTAAACAGCAGTTTTAATAGAATATAGCAACTTCCATATATCTATCTGGGAGCTTTGTGGTTGATACTGCCATCTCCCTGGGAGTCTCCTCTAAGTCTTAATCCATTTTATAAAACACCTAAAATGAAAGGCTGTTTTCTGTCACCAGAGGCTTCTGAATCAAATTCAGGTCCCAATTTATCTTTTATTTCAGGGATTCCTCAATGTTAAAACAATTATGGGAATCTTTAATATATTCAGCCATATTTCCCAGATACACTGGCCCAAAGTGCCATTGGTTCATCAGTCGAGATGAAATATGAATAACATAATACAGTGTCACGGGAATTGTTCCACAGTGGCAATTTGGTTTATTTATCCACTGTTCTTTCACCCTGATCATCTAAAAGATTGGACCACTGAGAAAGTTCATTGGTCTTTTAGGACTCCAAAGCAAGTCTTAACGGCCGCCTGCATCTTCCAGTCTTCCAGAATCCACTGTATTTTTCATACATGCCTTTCCGTCCAAGGGTGACCTTACCATTCATTTATGTTCAATCCTGCCATTATGTATTAGTCAAAGAGATTAAGAAATTTATCATTCATACACATTTCAACTCAGCATCAACTTGGCTGACTCGGATTCTTGTTAGACTGGGTCCAAAGCTCAAACCTGGGATCTAGTTGCCCACTTCTATACTCTATAACTCATAGTGGCTTTTCATCACTGGTAATCAACCTACCCTCTGCCTTGGTACATTCTTGGGGCAGAATTCAAGGTAGAAATGGCATTAAAAACCATTGTTTCTCAGCATGAGCAGAGAAAGCCCAAGTGGAACTGGGAACTAGCTAACTTCAAAATATCTTTTGGCCTTTAGACTCAATGTTAGGGCAGTTGCTACCTAAACTGGTTGTGCTGACCTATATTGTACTCTGGGAACCTGTTTTGCTTGACTGTATCCTCATTCGGTATTTACCACTTCTAACTCAGTCTTACTTTCTGGTCATTTTGTGTCTGGTTCCTCCTTTGATTTTCCATTCTTAGTTAATGGAAATTAACTAAGTCTTAATCTTAGGTGTGTTCCTAGTAGATATTGCTATTAGATTTCTAGCTATTCTCTGGCCTCTAACCGGTTGTTAATATTTTCAACATGACTCCTTCTTAGTGTTTTTTATTGCCCCAGTTTGCCCTTATGATTCCCCAGCACTATACCTCGATTATAGTACTTGTTACATTGTGTTAGAGTTGGGTGCCTGTCTTAGTAGAGTGTAAGCCCCTTTGAAGGGCAGGGACCTGGTTTAATTCATCTTTGTATCTGGGCTCCAGCAGCCTGAATGACTTAGAGCTGCTGCTCAATAAAACCTTTTCGAATATATGATATACATTCCTATACATACATTTCCACAATCCAAATAAACACATTTTTACTGGAAAGTTTTTGGTGTTTTTGGTGTTGTGGAAGCTCCTTGGGCTACATATGTCTGTGCATATCTTGGCTATCTGTGTGTACTTTGTATGGTATGTCCATGAGATATGTCAGTGTGCAGTAATATAATACAATGGTTCAGAGCTTGGGGTCTGAAGTCAAAATGGTGAGGTCTGAGGCTCATTGCTGGCATTTACAGGTGGCTCATGGTACTTTTTTAAACTTTGTTTTCCTGATTTATGTAATTGGGATAACTGTATATACCTTATAGGATTGTATTACATGAAGTAATGCATTTGAAGAACTCAGCACAGTGCCTGTTACATAGGAATTATTAGCTTGTCTTGTTTGGACCCTGTATACCTTCTTGGTGACTGATCTGTGTCCTAGTCTAGGTCCAGAATATCAACTGATCTCTCTTTTCCATTCTCAATATTCTGCCTTCTCTCTATGGTGTATTGTCATTACTGACAAAGGAATGTTGATGTCTCCAATTGTAATCATTGATTTGTATATTTCTCCTTTCAGTTCTGGGAGTTTCTGTCTCATACGTTTTGACAATTTTGTTACACACATATACATTTAGATTGTTATGCCTTCTTGGAAGACTGACCCTCTTATTATTTAGTGCCCCTTATCTCTTAATGTCTTCCTTGTTCTGAATATCTGCTTTCTCTGAAATTAATAGATTTATGCCAGCTTATTTTTTGGTTAGTGTTAGCATGGTAGATCTTTCTCCATCCCTTTACTTACAACTATGAATTGTGTTTAAAGTGGATTCCTTGTAGTTCACAATGTCGGATCATATTCCTTTATCCATTTTCACAATCTCTGTCTTTTAATTGGTATATTTAAAGCTATTATTGATCTAATCAGATTAATATGTATCATATTTGTTACTGATGTCCATTCTTTGCAGTTCTGTGATTCCATCTTTTTTTGCCTTCTCTAGTTTTTTTTTTTAAGATTTTATTTATTTGAAAGAGAGAGAAAGATAGCGAGAGAGAGCACAAGTGGGGGGTGGGGAGAGAAAGAAGCAGGCTTCCCACCAAGCAGGGAGCCCAATGTGGGGCTCGATCCCAGGACCCTGGGATCATGACCTGAGCCAAAGGCAGACACTTAACCAACTGAGCCACCCAGGTGCCCCTGCCTTCTCTAGTTTTAATTGAGCATTTAATGAGTCCATTTTCTCTCTCCCTTAAATGTCTTTTATTTTTTTTAAACATTTACTTATTTTAAGAGAGAGAAAGGGAGTGTGAGCCGGGATGGGGGAGGGGAAGGGAGAGAGAGAGACTCTTGAGCAGACTCCACGCTGAGCATGGAGTCTGACGAGGGGCTTGATCCCAGGACCCTAAGATCATGACCTGAGCCAAAATCAAGGGTTGGCCGCCCAGCCAAATGAGTCACCGAGGTATTCTTTCCCTTTAAATGTCTTTAAAAAATATTTTAGTGGTTGCCTCTGAACTTGCAATATACATTTTAAACTAAGCCCACCTTTAAATGAAACGATACTATGTGACATGTAGTGCAGGTACCTTATATCAGAGTTTTCCATCCTTTGTGGCATTGCTCTCCTGCATTTTACAGATGCTGTAATCACCCAACTTATTGCTATTACTAATGCTATAAATAAGCAGTTTGAGATTAACACTAAGAAATAACATTATTTTACCTTCATTTCATTTCTGCACTGATGTTCTTCATCTCTTTACGTAGATCTAAGTTTCTGAAGTAAATAAATTTTCTTCTGCCTGAGAACCCCTTTTAATATTTTTTAGGACAGGTCTGCTGGCAACTAATGACATCAGTTTTTGTCTGAGACAGTGTTTCTTTCTTTTTTTGTTTTTTTTTAAAGATTTTATTTATTTATTCGACAGAGATAGAGACAGCCAGTGAGAGAGGGAACACAAGCAGGGGGAGTGGGAGAGGAAGAAGCAGGCTTATAGCGGAGGAGCCTGATGTGGGGCTCGATCTCATAACGCCAGGATCACGCCCTGAGCTGAAGGCAGACGCTTAACTGCTGTGTCACCCAAGCGTCCCTGAGACAGTGTTTCTTGATCACTTTTGAAGGATAATTTCACTGTATATGGTTTTCCTTTCAACACATTAAATATTTCATTCCACTATCTTCTTGCTCACTTGCATGGTTTCTGATGAGAAGTCTACTGTAATTCTTGTCTTTATTCCTGCATAGGCATGTTGTATTTCTCTGGCTTCTTTCAAGATTTTCTCTGTCTTTTTAATTATTATTATGATATACCTATAATTGTTGTGTTTGGTGTTTACCCTCACTCTCTGAGTTTCCTGGACATGTGATTTGGTGTTTGTTGTTCATCTCGAAAAGTTCTTAGCTATTATTACTTCAAATGTTTATTCTGCTCTGTTTTCTCTTAGTCCTGCTATTCCAAGTCCATGTATAGTTAATCTTTTCATGTTGGTCCACAGTTTTTGGGTGTTCTGGCTTTCTTATTTTATTTCTCATTGTATTTCAGCTTGGGAATTTCTGTTGACATATTTTCCAACTGTATTGATTCTTTCCTTGGCCAAGTTGAGTATCCCGATGAGCATGTTACAAGACGTTTTCGTTTCTGTTAGTGCATTTTTTCATTTCTAGCAAATATTTTTGATATCTTTCAGAGGTTGCAGGACTCTATTTACAGTACCCATCTTTTCTTGCACATTAATTTTTCCAGTAGAGCTCTTAACATATTAATCTTAGTTATTTTAAATTTCCTTTCTGATAATGGCAATATCTGCCTTTTATCTGTGTCTGGTTCTTTATAGTGCCTTGTCCCTTCACAGTGTGTTTTTACCTTTTGGCATGTCTGTGGTGTCCTTATTTTTGTCCCTTGTTTATAGGTTTTTCTAGAGTGTGTGTCCTAGAGCTATTTTATTTGCAATCCACTGTTAGTATATTGGAGCCCTGTTGGTGTGGTGGTAAGCTACTGGAGAGGGTGAGGCTGAGGGCAAGGGTTAGGGTTAGGGTTTAGGATTGGGATCAGGGTCAAGTTCGGGGTTGGGTGCAGGGCCAGGGTTAGGGTTAGATTTACAGCTAGGGTTAGGGAAACCAGACTATCTTCCAAGAAGAGAAATCCAGGGTTATTGATTGCTGTAGCAGCTGGGGACCCCATGAGGCTTCCAGTCCAAATATAGTCTGATTTTGTAAGTCTGAAGTTGCTGGGGCGTATACCTCGACCCTCTGGGGTATATACAGGTTGGTTTGAGACTAGTCCTGGTTCCACATACTTGTAGGCTGCTGGCTACCCTTAGTGAGCCAAAGCAGTTTGTAGAGATGTGTAAGAGATCTATGGACCTGGAACAGGGCAGCTGTAGGGAGAGGCCGTATTCCAGGAACAGGCTATTTGGTACACCTGCTGTCTGCCTAATTCCAGACTCACCTATTCAAATAGTACATATTGCCCCTGAAGGAAGACCTAGAGGAAACTGCATGGCCTTGCCATTATGGGGCTCCTTAGACTTGCTGGGGTATCTTCCAATAGAACAGCTGGGAGTGTTGATTTCTGTGCAAGTCAGTATCCCCAGCATGCAGTCAGTCCAAATGTGCCACTGTAGAGTGATTTTCAGGGTGCGCTCCCTACTTTCAAAAGGTCATACACTTTGTTGTGATAGTCCAAACTCCATTGGCTTGTAGGGCCCTGGGCACGCAAGGCTGGTTGATCAGTGCATACTGCACACACGCACATCCCACACAGTTTGATTTAGCCAGGAATCCTTAGAGTGAAAAGTTCAGGAGAAGCCTGGTCTCAGGAGCAGGCTGTTGAGGGTACGCAGAGTCTACCCATTTTCAAGCCTGAACCAACACAAATATACCTATTTCCTTTGAAGCTGAGCTGGAGGAGAGTGGACCTCCTTGCTGGGGTGCAGCTGGATTGACTGGTCTTGTTAACTTCCTGAGAGACACCCGGGGTGGGGGGAGCCTTGAGTGCTGAAGACGCCGGGTATTTAAACAGGCAGCCAGGCCAAATTGGGACTGATTTTCATGAGTTTAAAGCTGCTGCCACAGAAATATTTGCAGGGTTTTGATCCCTATGGTCAGGTGACTAGGCAGGTTGTTTTGGGACCTACTGGCCCCCCACAGGCCTGGAGGGCCTCAGCTGCCCGTGGTAGGCTGATGAGACACACACTGCATATACACAAGCTATGGAGGTCTGGGTAGCAACCTGGAACAGGGCAAGTATCTTGAAAAGCTGGGTCTCAGGCGTGGGCTGTTGGGGGTACAAGACACCTGCCTATTCCAAACCCTGCCTTACACAAAATGCATATTCTCTCTAAAGGTACAGCTGGAGGAGGTTGGACTGCCTTGTGAGGACACAGCCTGTTGGGCTGCATGGGTATCACTCACTGAGACACCTGGGAGCTTTCATTACTGGTAAGCCCTGGACCAGGACTGAGCTTGGGCCACTGAAAGATGGGTCTCAGAAAGATTTTTGGGTGGTGATTTCCCACTGGCCTGGAGGCTATGCAGATAGTTTGGAACCAACCCAAGCTCCACAGGCTTGGAGGATACCCACTGCACACACACACACCCCGCCCGGTTCAAGGCAAATGTCTGGAGAGGCTGTTTCACAGGAATGGGTTACTGGGGTACATGACAACTGCCTATTTCCAGCACAAATCTACATAAATATGTATAAACTCATTGAAGACAGAGCTGGAGGAATCTGAAGCCTTGCAAAGACTAATTCCAGCATGCTGATCATGGTACCTTCAGTAAGACCTGGGAGCCTTTGTTGCTGCAGAAGCTCAGGACTTGAGCATGGAGTAAGCACACGTGGAGACTTACTGTCACCCATCTCATGGCTGCAGCAGTGGGGATCCCAGGGATGGGCACGATAGAAGCTTGAGAAATGCAGCTGTATTGGGGCTAGGGTTAGGGTTAGGGGTTAGAGTGATGGTGAGGGTTAGGGGTGATCATGAGGTTACGGGTGAGGGTTAGCAGTTATAGGTTACAGACGAGGATGAGGATGAGGGTTAGGGGTAGTTAATGTTAGTGTTAGGGTTAGGGGTTGGAATTGGGGGTTAGGGTTAAGGTGAGAGTGAGGGGTTAGGGTTAGGGGTTAGAGTGATGGTGAGGGTTGGGGGTAGGGATAGTTAATTTTAGTGTTAGGCTTGGGCATAGGGTTAGGATCCAGGAGCATGGAGGGTTCAATCTGCCTCAGTGTTCATTCAGTATCCTTTGCACTAGTCTCATTTGGTATTTCTTTGGTATAATTTCCTTATTGTGTCAGAGCCATGACTGGGTTAGGCTCCAGGAACTGGAGCGTCCTATCTGCCAGCAGTTAGGAGGTTGCCCAGGAGGCCTGAGTTGAGGGCGATGGTTAGGGTGAGGGTTAGGGTTAGAGTTAGTGTTCAGGCAGGGGCTAATAGTGTGGGTTGGCTTAGGGTTTCATTCAGAATCATGCCGCTCTAGTCCCATCCGGTCTTCCATTGGCACAATTTCTTCCTACGCTGATGGCTGATTTTTCTGGAGTTGGTCAGATGTCAAATCCCTTGTTTTTCAGACCTATGGTATGGCCCTGGGTTGTGCCAGAGTCATGACTAGGGTTTGAGTTAGACCCCCGGAGTTGGAGGGCCCTATCTGCTGGCAGTGTGGAGATCTTCCCAGAGTGCTGAGTTGAGGGTGAGGGTTAGGGTGAGGGTCAAGCTTAGGGATTTTGTTCAGGGAGGGGTTGAATATGTGGGTTGACTTAGGTTTTCATTCAGAATCCTTCTACGGTAGCTCCATTCCTGTCTTTGAAATGGCACAATATCCTTCTGTGTACTTGGCTGAATATTCTGGTGTTGGTCTGGTGTCCCCAGTCCTCTGTTTTTCAGAAGTAGGCTTTGGGCCTGGGTAGTGCCAGAGCCTTGAATAGAGTTAGGGTTAGGGCCCAGGAGCTTGGTGAGTCCTATCTGGCAACAGTGTTGAGTCCTCCCCAGAGGGCTGATTTGATGGGGAGGGATAGGGTGAGGGTCAGTCTTAGGGTTTGTGTTCAGGGGGGCACTGAATGTGTGGGTTAGGGTCCCAGTGCTGAGGACTGAGAGTGTAGGGACCCCGGGGCCCAGGGGTGGGGGAACTTAGGGTCTGAGGTTTGGGGGCAGGAACCCTGGACATGAGGCCTGGGGGCCAGGGTGGGAGAGGATGGGGGTTGGAGATTCCAGGGTGGATGGGCCAGGATCATGGGCTGGGTATGGATGTCCCAGGGCAGAAGGTGCAGGGGCCCGGGGCATGAGGGGACCTTGGCTTGGGTCGGTGGGCATGCAGAGTCATGGCCCCTCTCTGCTCCTAGAACTGGGCTCCTCAGAGTCAGAGTGGGCAAGGGGGACAAGTCAGGACCTATGAGGAGGCTCACGGGCCACAGTACATTGCCCACCACAAGGGCCGGCTGTCTCTGCACACAGGTGAGGGGGCCATGGTGCAGGGGGCCCCAAGGATGAAGTTCTCAGCTGTGGCTATCACACAAACACCAGATAAACACGTGCGAGGGGCTTGATTCAACTCCTGTATATTCAAGGTTTTCATTCGTGGATTTCATATTTGGGAATCACTGTGGGACGTGGGTGAGCAGCCATCCCGCACACAGCTTCTCTGCGGAGGTCACTGGCTTCTTGTTTCTGCTCAGATTGTAAAGGAGTGTTCTTTTCAAGATCCATTCGTGCTCCATGTTTACAGTTCTGTGCTTTTTGTCGGTGACTTCGCTGCCTTAAAATGGCCCGAATGCTGGAGTGTGAGGCACCAGAGGGGTGTGACGTGCACTGGGGAGAAAGTGCGTGTTAGGTGAGCTTCCTTCAGGCACGAGGTACAATGCTGCTGGCAGAGCTCAGCGCTCAGCGGCCATGTGTATCAAACAAGGGGTCTTTAAGCAGAAACACACGTGAAACAAGGTTATATATTGATGTGTCTTAACCCAAGGCATGCGGAAACCTAACCCTTATGTCCCCTAGGAGCGAGGGGTGAGTGTCCCCTCATTGTCCATGGTGATGTCATAGAACATAACTGCCGGGAACTAGTGAGAATCAGCTGTGTTTTGTTCAGTATGAGGCGTCTCAACCTGAGAAGATCCATCTAGAGACCTTAAAATACAGATTCCTGTCCCCCACCCTTTTCAGGTTCTGGTTCTGAGGTCTGGGGATGGGAGCGGAGGCTCTTCACGCATACTGTGCGAGCTGTGGGAGTTTCAGGATCTACACTG
>NC_048232.1:75391689-75397852 GCF_002007445.2 Ailuropoda melanoleuca
GGGTTAGGTTTAGGGGTTAGGGTTAGAGTTAGGGGTTAGGGTTAGGGTTAAGGGTTAGGGTTAGGGGTTAGAGGTTAAGGTCAGGGTCTTGGTCTAGGTCAGAGTCTAGGTCACGTTCAGGGTCAAGATTNAGTCTAGGTCACGTTCAGGGTCAAGATATGGATCTGGGTCTAGGTCAGGGTCAGTATCTGCATAAGGATCTGGGTCAGTGTCTGCGTCTTGGTCAGAGTCTGGGTCATGGTCCGGGTCTGGGTCAGAGTCCGGGTGTGGGACTGGTTCTGGGTCTAGATCACTTCAGGGTCAATGTCCGGGTCAGAATCAGGGTCACTGTCAGGCTCAGGGTCTGGGCCAAGGTCTGGGCCTGGGTCTAGGTCAGGGTCTAGGTCTGGTCCAGATTCAGGGCTAGGGTTAAGGTCAGGGTCTGGGTCTGTGTCTAGGTCAGGATAAGCATCAGGGTCTGGGTCGTGTTCAGGGTCTGGGTCTAGGCAGGATCAGTGTCTGGACCAGGGTCTGGGTCTGGGTGTAGGTCAGGATCTGGGTCTGGTCCAGAGTCAGGGCTAGGGTCAGGGACAGGGTCTCGGTCTGGGTCAGGATCTGGTTCTGAGTCTGAGTCCGGGTCTAGGTCAGGGTCAGGGTCTGAACCAGGGTCTGGGTCAAGGTCTGGTTCTGGCTCTAGTATAGGGTATGGGTCTGGGTCTAGGTCAGAATCTGGGTCAGGATCAGGTCAGGGTCTGGGCCAGGATCAGGATCTGGGTCAAGATCAGTGTCAGGGACTGGGTCTGGGTTTATGCCTAATGGGCTCACTTTCCCCTCCTCCATGTCTCTGGGCCACGACATTGGACAGGAATTATCCAGAGTGTGTGTTCTGTGTGTGGTATGCGTGGTGTGTGTGTGTTGTGTGTGTGTTGTGTGTGTGTGGTGTGTGTGTTGGGTGTGTGTTGTGTGTGGTGTGTGGTATGTGTTGTGTGTGCTGTGTGATATGTGTGTGTTGTGTGTGTGTTGTGTTTTGTGTGTGTTGTGAGTGTGTTGTGTGTTGTGTGTCTTGTGTGTGTGGTGTTTGTATTGTGTGTTGTGTGTGTTGTGTGTGTGTTGTGTGTCTGTTGTGTGTTGTTTGTGTGTGTTGCATGTGTTGTGTTATTGTTTTGTGTGTGTTGTTTGTGTTGTGTGTGTGGTGTGTTGTGTGTTGTGTGTATTGTGTGTTGTGGTGTTTTGTGTGAGTTGTGTGTGTTTTGTGTGTGTTGTGTGTGTTGTGTGTGTGGTTTTCTGTATGTGTTGTGTGTTGTGTGTGTGCGTTGTTTTGTGAATGTTTTGTGTGTTGTGTTTGTGTTGTGTGTGTGTTGTGTGTTTAGTGTGTGTGTTGAGTGTGTTTTTTGTGTGTTGTGTGTGTTGTGTGTGTGTTGTGTGTTCTATGTTTTGTGTGTGTGTTTTGTGTCTGTTGTGTGTTGTTTGTGTGTGTTGCATGTGTTGTGTGTGTGGTGTGTTTTTTGTGTTGTGTGTGTTGGGTGTGTTGTGTGTGTTGTGTGTTGGGTTTGCTGTGGGTGTGTGTGTTGTGTGTTTGTTGCATGTGTGTTGTGTGTGTGTTGTCTGTGTTGTGTGTGGTGAGTGGTTTGTGTATTGTGTGTTTGTTGAGTGTTATTAGTGTGTGTTGTGTGTTGTGTGTATGTTGTTGGGGTGTTGTGTGTGTATTGTGTGTGTAGTTTGTGTTGTGTGTCTGTTGTGCATGGTGTGTGTTCTGTCTGTGTTGTGTGTGTAATGTGTGTGAGTTGTGTGTGTGTTGTGTGTGTTGCATGTGTGTTGTGCGTGTGTTTTTAGTATGGTGTGTTTGTGGTGTGTTTGTTTTGTGTGTGTTGTGTGTGTTGTGTGTTTTTTGTGTGTTGTGTGTGTTTTTTGTGTTGTGTGAGGTGTGTCTTGTGTGTTTTTGGTGGTTTGTGTTGTGTGTTGTGTGTCTGTTGTGTGTTGTTTGTGTGTGTTGCATGTGTTGTGTGTGTGGTGTGTTTTTGTGTTGTGTGTGTTGGGTGTGTTGTGTGTGTTGTGTGTTGGGTTTGCTGTGGGTGTGTGTGTTGTGTTTGTTGCATGTGTGTTGTGTGTGTGTTGTCTGTGTTGTGTGTGGTGAGTGGTTTGTGTATTGTGTGTTTGTTGAGTGTTATTAGTGTGTGTTGTGTGTTGTGTGTATGTTGTTGGGGTGTTGTGTGTGTATTGTGTGTGTAGTTTGTGTTGTGTGTCTGTTGTGTATGGTGTGTGTTCTGTCTGTGTTGTGTGTGTAATGTGTGTGAGTTGTGTGTGTGTTGTGTGTGTTGCATGTGTGTTGTGCGTGTGTTTTTAGTATGGTGTGTTTGTGGTGTGTTTGTTTTGTGTGTGTTGTGTGTGTTGTGTGTTTTTTGTGTGTTGTGTGTGTTTTTTGTGTTGTGTGAGGTGTGTCTTGTGTGTTTTTGGTGGTTTGTGTTGTGTGTTGTGTGTGTTCTGTGTCTGTTGTGTGTTGTTTGTGTGTGTTCTGTGTGTGTTGTGTGTGTTTGCATGTTGTGTGTGTTGTTTGTGTTGTGTATGTGGTGTGTAGTATGTGTTGTGTGTTGTGTGTTGTGTGTGTGGGTTGTGTGTGTTGTGCATGTTTTGTGTGTTGTATTTGTGTTGTGTGTGTTGTGTGTTTAGTGTGTGTGTTGAGTGAGTTTTTTGTGTGTTGTGTGTGTTTTGTGTGTTGTGTGAATTTTGTTTGTTGTGTGTGTTGTGTGTTGTGTGTGTTGTGTGTGTTGTGTTGTGTGTGTGTTGTGTGTGTTGTGCATGTTTTGTGTGTTCTGTGCGTGTTTTGTGGGTGTTTGTATGTGTGTTGAGTGTATGTTGTGTGTGTTGTTGAGAGTTGTGTTTTGTTTTGTGTGTGTTGTGTGTGCTGTGTGTGTTGTGGGTGTGTTGTGTGTGTTGTGTGTGTTGTGTGTGTTGTGGGTTTGTTGTGTGCTTTGTGTGTGTTGTGTGTGTGTTGTGTGTTGTGTGTATGTTGTGGGGGTGTTGTGTGAGTTTTGTGTGTGTTGTTTGTGTTGTGTGTGTTGTGTATGGTGTGTTCTGTCTGTGTTGTGTGTTAGTTATGTGTGTGTTGTGTGTGTTGCATGTGTGTTGTGCGTGTTTTTGTGTGGTGTGTGGTGTGTTTGTTTTGTGTGTGTTGTGTGTGTTGTGTGTTTTTTGTGTGTTGTGTGTGTTTTTTGTGTTGTGTGAGGTGTGTCTTGTGTGTTTTTGGTGGTTTGTGTTGTGTGTTGTGTGTGTTCTGTGTCTGTTGTGTGTTGTTTGTGTGTGTTGTGTGTGTGTTGTGTGTGTTTGCATGTTGTGTGTGTTGTTTGTGTTGTGTATGTGGTGTGTAGTATGTGTTGTGTGTTGTGTGTTGTGTGTGTGGGTTGTGTGTGTTGTGCATGTTTTGTGTGTTGTATTTGTGTTGTGTGTGTTGTGTGTTTAGTGTGTGTGTTGAGTGAGTTTTTTGTGTGTTGTGTGTGTTTTGTGTGTTGTGTGAATTTTGTTTGTTGTGTGTGTTGTGTGAATTTTGTTTGTTGTGTGTGTTGTGTGTTGTGTGTGTTGTGTGTGTTGTGCATGTTTTGTGTGTTCTGTGCGTGTTTTGTGGGTGTTTGTATGTGTGTTGAGTGTATGTTGTGTGTGTTGTTGAGAGTTGTGTTTTGTTTTGTGTGTGTTGTGTGTGCTGTGTGTGTTGTGGGTGTGTTGTGTGTGTTGTGTGTGTTGTGTGTGTTGTGGGTTTGTTGTGTGCTTTGTGTGTGTTGTGTGTCTGTTGTGTGTTGTTAGTGTGTGTTGTGTGTTGTGTGTATGTTGTGGGGGTGTTGTGTGAGTTTTGTGTGTGTTGTTTGTGTTGTGTGTGTTGTGTATGGTGTGTTCTGTCTGTGTTGTGTGTTAGTTATGTGTGTGTTGTGTGTGTTGCATGTGTGTTGTGCGTGTTTTTGTGTGGTGTGCGGTGTGTTTGTTTTGTGTGTGTTGTGTGTGTTGTGTGTGTTGTGTGCATGGGTTGTGTGTGTTGTGTATGTTTTTTGTGTTGTGTTTGTGTTGTGTGTGTGTTGAGGGTTATGTGTGTGTTTTGAGTGTGTTTTTTGTGTGTTTTTTGTGTTGTGTGTGCATGGTTGTTGTTGTGTTGGTGTGTTGTGTGTGTTAATGTGTTGTTTTGTGTTGGGTGTTGTGTGTGTTTGCGTGTTGTGTGTGTTGTGTGTGTTGTGTGTGTGGTTTGTTGTATGTGTTGTGTGTTGTGTGTTGTGTGTGCGGGTTGTGTGTGTTGTGCATGTTTTGTGTGTTGTGTGTGTCTGTTGTGAGTGTTATGTGTGTGGTTTGTGTGTTGTGTGTTTTGTGTGTGTTGAGTGAGTTTTTTGTGTTTTGTGTGTGTGGTGTGTTCTGTGTGTTGTGTTTGTGTGTAGGTTGTGTGTTTTGTGTGTGTTGTGGGTTTGTTGTGTGCATTGTGTGTGTTGTCAGTGTGTTGTGTGTGTTTGGTTTGTTGTGTTGTGTGTGTTGTGTGTTGTGTGTGTGTTGTGTTTTGTGTGTTGTGTGCTGTGTGTGTGTTGTGTGTGCAGTGTTTGTTGTGAATGTGGTGTGTGTTGTGTGTGGTGTGTGTGTTTGGTGTGCGTGTTTTGTGTGTGGTGTGTGTGGTGTGTGTTGTGTTTGTTGTGTGTTGTGCGTGTGGTTTGTGGGTGTGTTCTGTGTGTTATGTGTGTGTTGTGTGTGGTGTCTGTTTTGTGTGTGTTGTGTGTGTTTTGTGTGTTGTGTGTGTGTTGTGGGGTGTTGTGTGTTTTGTGTGTTGTGTGTGTTGTTTGTGTTGTGTGTGGTGTGTTGTGTGTTCTGTGTATTTGTGGGTGTGTGTGTTGTGTGTGTTGTGGGTGAGTTGTGTGTTTTGGGTGTGTTGTGTGGTGTGTTGTGTGTGTTGTGTGGTTTGTGTTGTGTGTGTGGGTTGTTTGTGTTTTGCAGGTTTTGTGTGTTGTTTTTTTTTGTTATGAGTGTTGTGTGTTTTGTGTGTTGAGTGTGTTTTTTGTGAGTGTAGTCTGTTATGTCTGTTGTGGGTGTGTTGTGTGTGGTGTGTGTTGTTCGTGTTTTGTTGTGTGTGGTGTGTGTTGTGTGTGCTGTGTGTGAGTTGTGTGTGTTGTGTGTGTTGCATGTGTGTTGTGTGTGTTTTTTGTTTGGTGTGTGTTTTTTTTGTGTGTGTGCGGGTTGTGTGTGTGTTTTGGGAATTTTGTGTGTTGTGCGTGTGTTGGGTGAGTTGTGTGTGGTGTGTGCGTTGTGTGTTGTGTGTGGGATGTGTGTTTTGTGTGTGTGTTGAATGTGTGTTGTGTGTGTGTTGTGTGTTTTGCTTGTGTGTGGTGTGTTGTGTGTTGTGTATTGTGTGTGTGTTGTGTGTGTTATGTGTGTTGTGTGATGGTAGTCTTATGTGCGGTGTGTGTTGTGTGCTGTGTGTGTTGTGTGTTGTGTGTGTTGTGTGTTGTGTGTGTTGTGTGTGTTGTGTTTTCTCTGTGGTGTGTGTTGTGTGTGTTGTGTGTTGTGTGTGTTGTGTGTGTTTTTTTGTGTGTAGTGTTTTGTTGTGTGTTGTGTGTGTTGTTGTTTTGTGAGTGTTGTGTGTTGTGTTTTGTGAGTCTTGGGTGTGTGTGGTGTCTGTGTTGTATGTTGTGTGTGTTGTGTTTGTTTTGTGTGTGTTGTGTGTGTGTGTTGTGTGTGTTGTGTATAGTGTGTGTTCTCTCTTCGTTGTGTGTGTGTTGTGTGTGAGTTGTGTGTGTGTTGTGTTTGTTGCATGTGTGTTGTGTGTGCTTTTTGTGTTGTGAGTGTGTTGTGTGTTGTGTGTCTTGTGTGTGTGCTGTTTGTGTTGTGTGTTTTGTGAGTTGTGTGTGTTGGGTATCTGTTGTGTGTTGTTTGTGTGTGTTGCATGTGTTGTGTTTTGTTTTGTGTTGTTGTTTGTGTTGTGTGTGTGGTGTGTTGTGTGTTGTGTTTATTGTGTGTTGTGGTGTGTTGTGTGAGCTGTGTGTGTTGTGGTGTGTTGTGTGTGTTGTGTGCATTGTCGGTTTGTTGAGTGTGTTGTGTGTGGTGTGTTGTGTGTGTGGGTTGTGTGTAGTTTGTGGTGTGTGTGTTTTGTGTGAGTTGCATGTGTTGTGTTTGTTTTGTGTTTGTTTGTGTTGTGTGTATGGTGTGCTGTGTGTTGCATTTATTG
>NC_048232.1:75397952-75418047 GCF_002007445.2 Ailuropoda melanoleuca
TTTTTCTTTTCTTTTTTTTTTTTTTTTCTCCATAAACAATGTAATTTGGAGAAAGTTCCTTGGAGAAAGTGCAAAAAAAAAAAAAAAGGTTGCTTTTGGGCTCTCTCCCCATGGTTTAACGCTGCGAGGCTCCAGGTTTTTCTGCGGAAAAGTTCCATAAACATTCTGCCACATAGAGGGCTCTCACCTGGCACCAGGAGCGTTGTCTTTGGCAGCCGGACGGGCGGCCGGGGCCCACCCGCTGAAGGCAGTCCTCTCTCGTGCCCAGCAGAAGCTGCATGGCGAGGGACGCAGGTGGGCCCTGGCAGGTGGGCAGGGCAGAAATGAGAGCTGGGGACTGGCCTGGCCCCCCACCCCAGGCTTAATGGGACACACCTGTTGGAAACGGCCTCACAAGGGGGCCCTCCGGTCAGCCAGGCACTTCTGGAAGACCAGGTGCTTTCGAAACGCGGACCAAGAAGGAGTGATAATAAAGACGAGAAGAGTCTAGTGTGAGGACAAGGGAGGACAGGTTGGGAGAAGTGGGGGAAAGGGGGAAAGAGGAATGGGAGAGAGACGCAGAGGAAGGGAGGAAAGGAGGGAGGGAGGGAGGAGAGAGAAACTATTAATGTAGGGGTGATACATATTATTTTTCAGAATTCATGGCTTGGAAAAAGACTCACCCCCACCCCAAACTCTGACATATTCTGAGAGATTCGAAGGTCTGTGTAGCTCGAGGTCTTCTCCGTCCTGGGATACCCAGGTGGGGACAGCCAGTTCCCCTTCCTAGTTCACCCTTCATTGCAGACGCCAGGCTCGTTGGGAGACCCCTCGATGCTGCTCCCCAGGCCCCTGTCTCTCAATACTAAAATGTGCCCACCCTCGGGAATAGACAGACCAGACCCCACAGAGCAAGCTGCTAGGTCAGCTGAAGGCGTTAAATGCGTGATAGAGGATTCGGGGCTCAGTTAGTTGGTAGCTGGGGAATCGCTGGGGAGAGAGGCTCGAAGCGAACATTTGAAGGTCATGAAACTGGTGATTCTTGGCTGGGTGGATTACAGAAAAGGCAAAAAGGAAAGTGTGGAGAACAGGAGAATTTTGTGATGTTCCATAAGGAGAAGAGAGGGATGATCAACAGAAGGGCTAGATAGAGAGCCTTTACAAAAATAGATTTCTCGGCTCTATCGATCGCATTTTCATTGTGGAAGACACAGAATAGGATAATGAAGAAGATGAAAGTGAACCATAATCCTGCCATCAAGAGATCTCTCTTAGAACAACTTTACTGAGTATAATTGACACACGCAAAGGACTTGTTTAAAATGGAGCATCTGCAGGACGCCGGGGTGGCTCAGTCGGGTAAGCTTCTGACTCTTGGTTTTGGCTCAGGTCATGACCTCAGGGTCTCGAGATCAGGCCCCACGTCAGGCTCCGGTTTGAGCGCAGAGCCTGCTTGAGATTCTTTCCCTCTCCCTCTGCCCCCATCCCCCTGCTCACATGTGCTCTCTCTCTCTCTAAAATAAATAAAATCCTTTTTAAAAAAATAAAATGTACTATTTCATAGATTCCGGACATCTACACCCATGAAACCACCACCACAATCATGCAATGATCATATTCGCCACGCCACAAAGTTTTCTCCCACCCTGTTCCAACCCCTCCCTTCCATCCCTTCACATTGCATCTCCGCTTTGGGCTTATTAGCTATAATATAACTCTTTGTTGTGATTTTAGCAGATACTCTAGGGTTCCTAACATACATCTTTAACTTCCTACAGTCTCCCAGGTGGGATTTTTTTTTTCTTTACATACCTTAGCCTTTGTCATAAATGCGTGTATGTAAATATTCAATAAATCTTTACCCGGTACATAGCAGGTGCCACGTATGGCATGAGCGTTGAGGATATAGTGCTTACCGAGGCAGACATGGCTGACATTCTAGGAGATACACCAGGCCAACAAATAATCACATAGCGACCATGGTGCCTCAGGTCTAAGATGGCGTTGCTCCTGAGTGGCACCATTATTTCACGCGCCACTCAAGAAGAGAAACACCGGTAGGGAAGTGAAAAGCCAATGTGCTTCTAGAGTGAAGTTAGGGACTCCCGTGGGATTTTGGACTTGACCCTCAGAACAACACAAGGCACCACTGGTTTTAAGCAAAGGAGTGATTAGATGTGTCTTGTTAAAACATCGCTCTGGCTTCCAGGTGAAGGATGGACTGGGAGAAGCAAAGACACCAATCAGGAGGCAGTTACAAGGGTCTGGAGCGAGAGAAGATGGCGGTGGAACATAGGAACCATTCTTGAGATATACTAAGTAAGTTGCGTCCATCAGACTTGTGACTGGATGTGGACTGAAAGGGGGGAAATGGTGTGAGAACTCATGTTTCTGACGTGAGAAACTGGGTAGTTGGAGAAGTCATGCCCTCTGACACAGTGCACTGGAGGAGAAGATTTCAGAGGAGTAAACAATGAGCTTTTGAGGCACAATGAATTTAAGAAGCTTGTATCTTTCGTGGGTCTTGGCTGCACAAAACCACCCTGGCTTGGGAGGATATCCGGTGGCTTACAAGTTCCTCAGAAAGACAGGAGACCCAGTCACTAAAAATATTCCAACAAGAGAGAAGCAAAAATCATGTGAAAACATCCTTTGGTTGATGCTGCGGGGCGTCAGCACCCCAGGACACTCATCACCTCAACCCTGAACGTTCAATTTTCTTCAGCATCGATGTACCTACCCTCTGATTATCTCCGCACCTCAAAGACTCACAGCTCTAAGCAGAAAGTTCACGACGGGCTGAGAATAGAAGAGAGACTATCTGTGCCCCTTCTCCCAAATAGAAAGGGTATTGCAATGACGGGGAGTCATCTGTGAGGTCTCTAGACAACAAGTAGAAATGTCAAGTACACATTTAACCAGAGTTGGTCCAGAACTCAGGAGAGAAGTCTGGGCTGGAGACAAAGCCTTGGTGTCCTCAGCTTAGGGAAGGGGCATGTTGAGCCCAGGAACAGATGGCATCACCCCAGGAGAGAGGATAGAGCAAGGGGAGAGGACTGCTCATGACCAAGCCCTTGGGTCTGGTCAAGGAAGAGAAGACAGCACAGAGCCCAAGAGGCAGTGGCCAGAAGTGTGGAATAACGTGGATGCCAAGGAAGGGGGTGCTTTGCTTCCGGGATTGTTTTCCCCTCTGGATACATCAGTCTCTGTAATGTGGGCACAAATGCATATTTTTAACAAGTCTTCATCAGGTGCCTACTTATAATGTGTGAAGCACTTTAATCCTCCCAAATGCTCTGTGAGGTATGTCCTATTATAATCACCCCCATTTTACAGGTGAGGAATAGAGGCCACAAGGAGTTAGGTAACTTGCCCCAAGTCATACGCCGAGACAGCCGAGTGTGCCAGAGCCAATGTGGTTAGCCGCTGCCTTTCTCCTGCCCCCCACTAGCTCCAGGAAGTCCAAGGGTCATAACAGGGAGTGAGGGAAGACGTCCACAGCCAACAGATGCAGAAACAGGCTGGAAAATGGGAGGCATGGTAGGAGGCTCCTGATTGAGGCTCACCTACCCAGATTTACACTTTTCATAGCAGGCTTTTGGGGGAGGCTGGCAGCGTTAGAGGCCAATGGAGATACATAAAAGCCAAACCACCCAAAATACCCACTCATCTCTTAATGACAAGCTAGATGAGATGTTCTTCTCATCTCACTGTCCCTGACACTGTCCCACTCAAATGGCTCCAATAGAAAAAGACCCTGCCCAAAGCCAGTGGGGACCCCCAGGACTCTGATGGGGTTTCTAAAGCATAACAAGGCAGGTTCAGTGGAGCTGGGCTGAGCCAGGAAGGGTTTTGCCTGCAGACTTCACTTTGTGTCTCTGCCAAGGGGCACCCCAAAGCCACCACAGCTCTGCAGCAAGTCATTTCTGGAAGGAATTTCCATCAAGAAACAAATAGACTCTCCTATTACCAAACGCAGAGACGGGCAAACCACCAGCGTGTGGTGTTTGTAACTTCGATTGCTTCTTCGGGATTACGCTTTCGCCCCAACAAGGGCAGGAGCAGGCTGTAATGCTGAATTCCAAACTACTTGGGATGGTTTGACATACTGCCCATCCAGAGCACGTGACCCTAAGGGAGATGCTTTAAGGCCCGCCCCCCCAACCCTGCTAGATTCACTAACAGAGATTTGAGCCCCTACAAAAGAAAATTCCCAGCAGCATACACCACCACCACCCCATGCCCTCATTCCCTTCTCGCCCCAACCCACCTCTCCCACTTCTTGTTTCTTCCTTATATAAACCTATTTGGAGTTCTCGGATAATTCACTCCAATTCTCTCCTGACAAGACCGTGGGACCTTAGAGCTAGAAGAGGCCATCAGGAAAATCCAGGCCAATCTTATTCCACAGATCACAGCTACTTCCAAGCAGTCTGGACTAGAATCCCCGGCTCCCAGGACCAGTCCCTCCTCTGTCCTCTGCACCACCCTGCCCTCTGCTGGCAGTGGTGGGAAATTGCCTTTAGGTTTCCCAGACTGTCTTGAGGCTGTGACCCACCTCCCTGACTTTCTCTGCAGAGTGACTCCGGGGCTTGAGGCTCTAGGCTGTGCCTCTCTTTGCAAATCTCGCTCACTCTGTCTGGCACCCCTCCGTACCTCAGGGAGCCGTGTTCTTCCCAGGGTAGGATGGGAGGAAGGTAGACATCTGTGCAGGGAGGTAAGGAAGCATCAGGAAGCTCCATCATGAAGCTGGAACCGGGCTGAGGAGAGGGGCTGCCCTGGGCATTGGTTCTTGGCTGGAAGAGCCCCTATTCCTGGCGGGAGAAACCATACTGCACCATGACAGAACCCAAAGATCTCCTCTGATAGAAAACGGTGAAGGGCAGGCCTTAAAAGAGACTCACAAAGAGCCCACCATGTCCATTTCTCGGGGTCACAATTCCTATCAATTTCATCTCATTCACTGCTAGGGTCAAAACTCCAAAGCTCCAGGCTCCTTGAGAGCCTGACAGCTTCCTGAACAGAGGCAGAAGCAGCGTGCGTGCATGGCGGGGACTGTGAGAATCTAGAGGACGCAAGTCCGCCCGAGGGTGCTCAGACTCAAATTCGAAACGTGCATTTCATGGGCCAACTATAGGCAGGCTCACTTCGCAAGCCTCCTATGTTCAACTGCCTGCCTTACTGTCCATGTTTAAGTCATATTTACTTAGCACCTTCTTATGTGGCGGGCACTGTTCTAAACATAACTAGCTGAGTCTCTGCCAGCTCTAAGAGGTAGGTATTATCATTAGCATCATCCCCATTTATAAAGGGAAACTGAGGCACGGGCACTTCAGTAGCTTTCCCTATGTCAGATCGAATGTGGGATGGCTGGGATTTGGACTGTCTGGCTCCAGAACCCAATTTCTTTCTTTTTTTTTTTTTAAGATTTTATTTATTTATTTGTCAGAGAGATGAAGAGAGAGAGAGAGTGCACAAGCAGGGGGAGCGGCAGGCAGAGGGAGAAGCAGACTCCCCGCTGAGCAGGGAGCCCCATGCTGGACTCGATCCCAGAACCCTGGGATCATGACCCGAGCCGAAGGCAGACGCTTCACCGACTGAGCCACCTGGGTGTCCCCAGAGCCCAATTTCTTAACCTCCAGTATTATGTACACAATAGAAGTATACGGAGTTGTCTCCTTGGACATTATGGGGTGCCAATTTTATCTCTATAGGAACAGGAATGTGACTTTTAGTGGACAGAGAACAGTTGTTAGAGATAAACAAATGTGAGTCTGAATCCTGGTGCTACTGGCTGTGTGACCCCAAGGCAAGTTAATGAAGCTTTCTTAGCTACAGTGACTGACCGGTAAATCAGAGATGGCCATTCTTACTCCCTCAAATAATCGCCAGGGTTAAGTGAGATAATAGTTTTCAACCTGACTCATGATATAAAACACAGATACACAGTTATGGGTGGTGACTGCTGATGGTAGTGACCGAGCATGCCACACTGGACTGGGCTCTCAGGGTCAGTGCCTGCCTTTCTGAACCAGCTGGACATGGGAAGGATAAATGGCCTTAGGACTCTCTGAGTTTCTACTAACAAAAGATTCCAATTAACAAAACCCTTTATCATTGTCTAAGTTTTCAGAGGGAGCTAATCAGAGGGAGAGTATTCATATTACAAAGGTATTTATGTCACATAATAATACACCCATTGGTCTTTTAAATAGTGGATTTTCATGGCGCCTGGCTAGCTCAGTCAGTGAACTCTTGACCTCAGGGTCGTGAGTTCAAGCCCCACATGGGGCATGGAGCCTACTTTTAAAAAATAGTGGATTTTCTTGGCATATTTCAAAGGTGAGTTGGATTTAGCCCTCCTTTCTGAAACACAATAGCGAAAGAAAGAAAAAGAAAGAGGTCCTGTGATTCCCAAGTCAGACAGCAGATGGCGCCAAATTCTCGCTTCAAATGGCATCTGTGATTCTCACAGCCACTAGAACTGACTTGAGGCTACCCCCGGCCCCGAAAGTTCAAGAGTTTAAGAACCATCTCCGATTCCTCGCTGGTGCATCCAGGCATCTTCCAAGAGTAAACAAACTTTCATATGAGGTTATACGAGATATCCGCCCAGCCTGGCATCTCTCCCCAGTAACAAATCTAACACATCACTTGCCCCGCCCCAATGACAAAGAAAAGGTTTGAGCATCCTAGGAGCACTAGACACTGATGGGAGGTAGGAATACAGTCTTGGTTAAGACAGAAATCGTCTCTGCCCCCCAAGGGATCTGTCCCCCCTATCTCCCCCCGCCCCCCATCCTTCTTCCCTCAGAGAAAGCTCCTGCCCACAGAAGGATTCCTAAGAATCACATGCGATGATAAAGTCAAGGACAGTTGGGGCTGGAAGAGAACTTCATCATTTAATCACACCAGTCTCTCCCTCTGCAGATGAGAGGACAGACAGAGGCCCGGAGAGAGAAGGCAACCCAGCAAACAGACCAGAACTAGGACCAGCTTCTGGAGTCCAGGCACGTTTCTAACCTGCATGCTGTCTTGCGACAGCTGGGGACTCCCCCCAACAAGAGTAAACCAGGACCCTGCCGGCAAATGAGCAAGAAAGACCTATGTTCCTGCGATTCTAGGAGGGACTCGGTGGGACAGTCAGCCTCAGAACACCGGGCAGATGCCCCCGATTGCTAACAGGCATTTCAACAGAAGATGACCAGGTATTTAAACACAGAGAGACCGCGGTTGCCCCACAGCACATTGCCCAACGGGTGTTGCCCCTGGGTGCTCGTGACCCACAGCTCAGCACAGCTGAGGTGCCGCTCACTTTCTGCTCAGAATGCTGCTCACTGCCTAAGGGAGCTCAGGGGTCCTGACCCTTTGGTTGCTCAGGGCATTTCAGAAATGTGCTTTGGCCTGGGGTGGAGCCTACACACAGTGGCGGAAAGAGAGGGAAGTAAGCCCTGTCTCCTTCACAGTTACTTCGTGAGCTGGGGTGGGGAGTGATGTCCTCTCTCTGAGACTCAGTCTCCCCATTTGTAAAATAAGGGTTAGATTGGAACCACTCTCCAGGCTTAGGTCTCTAAGACCCGCCACGTGGCCATTTAGCTGTCCCTGCTACGGAAAGGGATTAATCCTACTGAAATAAAGCTCTGCACGAAGTATGTGGAGGTCATCGTCTATGTTCTGATCTATGCTGGGTTTTTTAAATTTTTATTAATGACTTTATTCATTTGAGAGAGACAGAGAGAGCACAAGCAGGGGGAGAAGCAGAGGGAGAGGGAGAAGCAGGCTCCCCACTGAACTGGGAGCAGGCCGCCATGGGGCTCCATCCCAGGACCCTGGGATTATGACCTGAGCCGAAGGCAGATGCCCAAGCATCGGAGCCACCCAGGTGCCCCTATGCTATTTTAAACAATAAAAATGTCAGTTTTTGGGGGGCGCCTGGGGGTTCATTCGGTGAGGCTTCCAACTGTTAATTTCAGCTGGGGTCATGGTCTCAGGGTCATGGGATCGACTGAGCCCCATGTTGGACTGTGCACTCAGCTCAGAGTCTGCTTTTTTTTTTTTTTTTTTAGAGAGACAGGCAGTGAGAGAGGGAACATAAGCAGGGGGAGTGGGAGAGGAAGAAGCAGGTTCCCAGCGCTCCTTTTCCTTCTGCCCCTCCCCCTACTTGTGCGCGTGCTCGCTATCTTGCTCTAAAACAAAACTTTTTTAAAAATGTGGGTTTTTCCCTGTTTCTTCCCCCTTTTAAAAAGTTTTTTTTTTAGACTATTTGAGAGAGAGAGCACAGGCAAGGGGAGGGAGAGGGACAAGCAGACTCCCTGATGAGCCACCCAGGGGTGAAGTGAGGGGCTCCTGCTGGATTTCAGACACCCGCCAGTGATGGAGGGAAGGTGAAGGTTGGGGGCGGCGTCAGGGCTTGAACAGGAGTGGATGTTGAGAGGCAGGGACATAGGGCTCCCCCTGAGCTTCTGGCTCAAGCGACGGAGGGAGCAGTGGTTCCTGGAAAAACAGATCAGAAGCTCAGAGGCATACTTTGAGGAGGGCATAGAGTGATTTCAAACTCTCTGAGCCCTGGTAGAGCACGGGTGCGCACTCATCAGAAGGAACTCCGGCCGTGGGGCTGGAGCAGGGTCCTGGAGGTGTTATTCTATTTATTGCGGGACGGAAGTCTGGTGGTCCCTGGGGAGGGAAGAGAGGGCTCAGGGCTGCAGCTCTCTACCAAGCAGCACAGAAATACTTCCATCTTTTAAGTCTGGTAGGACGGCCCTGGAGCTCTAGGTACCAGATGTTGTGCTAGGCCCTACCCTCTCCTCCCTCCCGTGCCTTCATGCCACCCCCACGAACACCCGCGAGGTGTCATCACCGTGGTCGCCAGCATCATCACCAGCCTCGGTGATCCGTGTGCTGACAGCCTTGCCTGGGGAATTTCACTGCAGTCTCTTATCCTGGTGCGGATCGCCTTCAGTCTAATCAGTATCACCAGTAACTTGTGTCTATTCCCTGTACAAGGGGCAGGGCGCCCGGTTTCCTGAAGGTTCCCATCACGCTTGGAGGCATTCCGGGAGTCTTCCGACGAGCCTCTGCAAGCCTGTTCGAACTAGCCCAGCTGAATGAGGCAGAACTGACCAATCCCCACTCTGTGCCCCATTATTCCTGAGGATAGCACCTGTAACTCCTTCAACATCTACCAGTTTACATGACCATCGCCCCCCACTGCCCTATAGGCCCCCTGAGGACAAGGATCCGGTCACGTGCACCCTGAATTCACTTAGCAAAATGGCTGGCTCTAGGCTCAGGAATGTTCCTTGAAGTAAGGAATGAGCAGACACAGGAACAAGACTGAACTGTGATTGTTATCTGGGGTGAGATCTACTTCTAACTGCCCTACTATCGGGAATAGGTGAGTTCATAATGCGTTCTTTTCATTTTCACCATCTGAATTTAAATTTGGTGATTTCTCTGACCCTTAGAGGTTTTCTACTATAACATTAAATGACAATCTATTAGGGGCACCTGGGTGGCTCAGCAGTTGAGCGTAGGACTCTTGATTTTTGGCTCAGATCAAGATTTCAGGGTCATGGGATACAGCCCTCTGCTCCCCCCCCCCAAGCACCCCCCAGCACGCTCTCAAATACTCTTTAAAAAATAAATCACAATCTATTAAATCACTCCATAGTCTGAGATTAACGACTGCAGAAATGGTGTCAAGAGGAAGATCGAGAAAATGCCTGATACAACAACCCACCTGAAGAGAAACCAAAATTTCATTTTCCCAAGCATGGAAATTTATGCTGCCCAGCACCCTCCACAAAGGAGGGCAACTGGCTTACTCTATCAACTCGTCCACTTTAAAATAAAATTGCACATTATTTCTAACACCAATAAAGCGCCCACCCTGAATTGCAAACTGCTTTGGAAAAAACATCAGCCAGGGAATTGTGACGCCTTAGCAGGGATGCTGCCTCAGGAACCCAGAATGACTGACCACGAAGTTTGGGGATGAGGGGCCCTCCCGCTAGAAAGGAGGGCAGGAGATCACATTCACGCTCAGGCCCTCCTTTCCCTCTACAGTCTGGGTGGGAGAGAAGAGTTCATTCGGAACAGGGCACCGGGGGCCCAGCCCTAGTGCTGGTGGAGTTTGCTGTCACAGTTAGGAGCAGGACTGGGTTCAAATCTCAGCCCTGCCACTTCCTAGCTAATAATGATCTTTCTTACATGACGCTTGCCAGCCTGCTGCCCCTCTGTAAAATGGGGACCGATGCTGCCTAGCTCTGGGGAATATTAGGAGGAAGATACAGGGGCCTATTAAATGGTTAGCCAGAGGCAGGGCACACAGGGCCTCAATAAACAGCATCGGTTATCAGTTTCCCCAAGGAAACTGGAGGCTGCCGGTCACTAAGATGGTCTAAGACCACAGTTCCCAAACCCTGCTGCATTTAACGATCAGCAGGGAGCCTTTGAAATGCTAATGGAGCCCTCTTTACAACCACCAAATCAGAATTCCTGGGGGCAGGCCCAGGGATTGTTTAAAGTTCCCAGAAGATTCTGCTGTAGCTAGGAGTTGGGAGTCAGGTGAAAATCTACCGCCAAACCTGCGAACAGTCCCCAGACCTAAGAGTGCGGCCATCTTCTTTTAGAATTGAAACGAGGTCTTAAAAGTGAAAACTTCCGGATCTTTCTAACCTAATTAACAAAATACATTGCAATTGCTAAATTCTCAGAAAGCCACCACTCTAGAAAAGTCGTAACAAAGCTGAAGTGTTTATTAAGAATTAAAAATACTGTAAATAAGCCATACAGTTCATTTCACAGTAAACTAACCTTTTTTTCTCTTAATTTTCTTTTTTCTTTCTTTTTTTCTTCTTTTTTGAAGGGCAAGACAGCCATTAAAGAACAGTACAGCTCAAAGGGAAACAGCAAAAAACTACAGAAAATGCACACATTCCTCCTCACGGACAGGTCTGCTCGGACAGCAAACCTCTTTATGGACATCGTAGGAAAATAAAAACACGTGGCCTCCATTCTCCGGGGAGAGACAGCCCATGCCTTTGTGGACCGCTCTCCTCACACGTTTCCTGAAAGAATCCAAGGAGTCCCCTTTCCAGGATTCCAAATCTATGTATTATTTGGGGACCCTACCAAGAGGTGACTGGGTCGGCCACAGGGGACTCTGTGAGGTGTTGTGCCTTCCCATTCAGAACCATCTGGATTCTTTGCATAGTTACCTTTGAGATCACGAGATGATTCAGGAATGGAAAAGACACCCCACACCTCACGGGAGGTGACCATCAAGTCAAGCAGCTGGTTCGTATCAACTAAAAACCGAGGGGCTTGTCCCCCTCCCAGGGCAGAGCTGACACTTGTGAGTTTTAACCAGTTTCAAATGGAAGACAAGAAGTGAGCGGCAGCTCATGAAAACTTCGGCCAGAAGTATTAAAAAAAAAAAAAAGTAAAATTAATTTTCCTTAAAGAGAATTAGAAAGAAGAGTGCCTCCTCCCCCCCAACTTTTTTTTTTTTTTTACTCGAAATCTGCCAGTCAGGCAAGGTTTTCTGAGGTTACACTTAATCTGCTTCTGTTAATCCTCAGCGGAAGCCATTCTTCTCTGACACTAGAGACATCCCTTCTAAAAGGTACCTCTGATTTGCAGGGGCCGGGCCTTGAGGAAACCAACCAAAAGCAGAAGCAGAAAACTTGAGAAACCAATGGTGTGTGGTAATTGTCGTAAATAAATTAACTGGGCACAAAAACATAAAATGCCTTGGTGTTCGGGGTTGGGGGGTGTCCCCTGCTTTTTAAGAGGGGACAAGAACATGGGGGGGCGGTAGGGCGCATGGGAGGGAACACCACATTTTTTGGTCATGAGAAGCTGGACTTAACTCCGCACCCTGCACACGCAAGTCATTCAGACTTTTTCGTGAATCTTCTCCACTTTCAAAAACAACCTATCCAGGTCATTCCTCAGGTCATCTAACAAGCCCTTAGCTGATTCCAAGTTGTTCTCGTTGGTTTCTATTTTCACTGAGTACGCGACCAAGCTGTCCACAGCAGTCCTGAGCATCCTCAAGTCCGACTCCACTTGGCTGACGGAGGCTCTGAGGTTGTCTAGAGAAGACAGTCTGTCCAGGAAGTCCTGAGGCAAGGGGGCCGTCCGGGCCGGGTCCTGGCCCAGCAGGGTGTGGACTTGCTCCTGCACCTTCTGGAGAGCCTCCACGGTGCTGGGGAGCTCGCCCATGCTTCTCTTCAGCTCCTCCACGTCGCCGTAGAGTGAGAGCTGGGCCTCCCCCAGGCTCCTCACCGTGCTGGCCAGGCCGCCCGCGTCGGCCTCCGAAGGGCCCAGGCCCGCCACGCGCTCCTGCAGGGCGGCCAGGCGCTGCTCCTGCTCCACGCTCCTGGCCAGCAGGGCCTCCAGGTTCTCGCTGTGCCGCGCAGAGGCCGTCTGCACAGCGTCCACGCCGTCTTCCACACTTTGGAGCCTGGAGTCCAATCCCTGACTCTTCTCCTGGAGCTCGGCTAAGGAGGCAGAGTGCTTGTAAACCCCATCTTCTTCGGCCCTCAGGGCCTCGGTTTCCAGGTGGCGCAGCTCCTCCTGGAGTTTCCTGATCTCCTCAGGAAGGCGGGAGGTGACCTCCTCAGACTGGAGCAGCTTCTCCGTGAGGGCCTGCAAGGTGAGGTGCTCCGAATTGGCCGCCTCCTTGAGCTTCTGCTGCTCCTGCTTGAGGCTCACCAGCTCCTTGACCTCGGTGTAGACGTCAGACTCCAAGGTCTGGAGGGTGCTTCTCAGGGCCTCGATGTCCTTCTCTCTGGACTTCACAGAGAACTGTGTCTCCTTCACAGCTTCCTTCAAGGCTTTCAAATCCTGCTTGTACCCCTCGGAGTCTTCCAGAGACGCAACCTTCGCCTTCACATCGTTGATTTCCTTCTGGCTCCTCTTCTGGACCTCGGTGAAGATGGCAATGTTGTCGTTGATGGACTTGGTGAGTTCTGTCAGCCTTTCCTCCACCGTGTTCTCAAGAGACGTGAAGTCCCGTTCCCGGGCATCCTTCACCACGTGGATGCCATCGGAGAGGTCCTTGAGGATCTCATTCTGAAGCTTCTGTAGAACTTCGCTGATCCGGTTGATCTCACTCTCCCCTTGCTTCACAGCTTTCTCCGTGAGGTCTTGTTTATGCTGGGAGCTTCTCAAGATGGACTCAAAAGTCCCAAATGTGGCTTGAAGAGACTGCACCTGTAACCAAAATCCACATGTTAACTGCTGAGAAGAGCTGATGAATCTTATTCAATACTGCTATATTTCTTTTTTTTTTTTTAAAGATTTTATTTATTTATTCGACAGAGATAGAGACAGCCAGCGAGAGAGGGAACACAAGCAGGGGGAGTGAGAGAGGAAGAAGTAGGCTTATTGCAGGAGCCTGATGTGGGGCTCGATCCCATAACGCCGGGATCACGCACGCCCTGAGCCGAAGGCAGACGCTTAACCGCTGTGCCGCCCAGGCGCCCCTGCTATATTTCTTTTCATCTGCCCAGCTTCCAGGTCCCTCTTCTGGAACAGAAAAATAGTTGTTCTTGGAGAACCTTCCCTCCACACACAGTCCATGTGGTTTGGGGGACCAACCTAAAGACCCTTTCCAAGTGCTCCAGGGGTCCTCCCTCCTGAAGCCACAGTCAATTCTAAGACTTCTGTTAAAACTACCGGTAAAGAAAACCTTTTTCTACTGGGATTGCTAGCTATAGGATGAGGGAAGCCTGGACAGTCTCAGACTGGCCCACGAAGAACGCCAGCCTACGAATCAAACCAGCACAGTGGGAAGCAGAACTGAGAGATGGCAAGATCGAGTTCTGAAGACACACTCTGCATCCCTGGATACAGCTATACCTGAAGGAATCTGCTCCTGAACTTTTTAGTTTAAGCCAGTAAGTTCTCTCTCTCTCTCACTCTCGCTCTCTCTCTGTCTCTCCCTCTTTAAGTCAGTTAGGCTGAGTTTCTAGCTCTTGCAACTGAAAAGTCGTACAACTTTTCACAGGAAAAAAGCTGAGGCACTTGGGAGACACTGGGCTGGGAGGCAAGAGACAAAGGTCAGGTGCCTAGCTTTTGCCACTTCTAATTGGGCGGCCCTGACCAAATCACTGTCCTCACCCAAAAATATGACTTGGGCCAGATGTCCCCTTAGCATTCTCTGGCTCTGTGAGCACATTATTTTCCTGTTTGCCATGACACACTCATTCTAAATACATTCTCCCCTAACCAAGGTCTGATGTGGGAACCTCTCCAGGGAGCTGGTTTGATGTGCCGAGCCTGACAGGCCAGTGACTGCTGGCAGTCAGAGCCACCCAAAATGCTTTCTTGCAAAAAAAGAAAAAAAGAATTTGAATCTCTCAAGTCTTCAGCTATAACCACCAAGTCACAGGAACATGCAAGAGAAAAACATGCTACGAGGGCCAATCAGCCAAACCCACAATGTGGAAAATTCTACATGACAAAGAACCAGGATCTTTAATAATTAAATGGCATTTTTAAGGGGAAAGTCAGGAAAATATAATACATCAAAAGAAATTTAAGAGATTCATCAACCAAACGTAAAGTGCGGACTTGTATGGGTCCTGATGGAAGCAAAGCAACTATAAAAGAGATATTTTTAAGGGGTCAGGGAAATCTGATACTGAACTAGGTATTAGATGAGAATCAAGCATTACCGTCAACTTTGTTAGGTATAATATACTGTGTTTTGCCAAAAGAAAAGGGAAGAGAAGGAGCTCCTATTTGTAAGAAATAAATCTTGAAATACATGGGGTGAACGAATATCAGTCAAAATTAGATCCTGGCTCAATATCCACTGGGTCCGCCAGAGCCTCGAGGGCCCTCCAGAGGGCCTGCCCCCACCTGAGCCCACTGAATCTCTCGACTCAAGACAGGCCATCCTCTCCACCCAGGCTGCAGCCATTCCACAGACCTGGGCTACTTCCCAACACCCAGAGCATCTGAGAACAAGGGAGACAGGTGGGCACCTGACAAGAGGGGAATGGAAGGCTTGAGACTCTGCTCTGAGTAAAACAAAATGGGAGGGAAGAGGTGGTGATGGAAAGAAGAATAGCAAAAAAAAAAAAAGAGAGAGAGAGCGAGCGAGCGAGCGCATTATTGAAACCAGGGTTTGTTATATTGATCCCTTCTGTTTATGCCTGAATACTTCCATGGCAACAATGTAAAAAATAAAATAGCATGGGCTCTGGAACCAGACCGCCTATGTTCAAATTTTGGCTTGGGACACTTCCTAGCTGTGTGATCTTGGGCAAGTTACTCAGCACGTCTGTGCTTTGGTTGTCTCAGCTGCAGGATGGGAACAAAATAGTACTTGACTCATAGGCTCATCTTGCGAGGATTAAGCGAGTGAATATATCTAAAGCTTCAATTGTGCCTGACACATAGTGAATGATCAAGAAGTGACAGCCATTGGGGTGCCTGGGTGGCTCAGTTGTTAAGCATCTGCCTTCGGCTCAGGGCATGATCCCGGAGTCCTGGGATCGAGCCCCACATCAGGCTCCTCCACTGGCAGCCTGCTTCTTCCCTTCCCACTCCCCCTGCTTGTGTTCCCTCTCCCGCTGGCTGTCTCTCTCTGTGTCAAATAAATAAATAAAATCTTTAAAAAAAAAAAAAGCGACAGCTATAGTCTTCATTGTTTACTCTTTCTTCTGGGAGTAGCTCAGAAGTCAGGAGATTCTGAGACCATCCTTAGCCCTATGCCAAAGGGAAAAGCTGCAGAAAGGAGGACAGGATGCCTGGGCTCTGGTTCCAGCCCCACCTTAAACCAGCTCTGTGAGCACAAAATAAGCCACTCACTTTCCAGGCCCCAACTCCTCGTCTATCAACAAATAGTTTCTAAAGCTCCTTTTGGTTTCCAACAGTCTGTGATTTTAAGACAGATTAGAATTAGGTTTTCAGGGAAGGGACTCCAGAATACTAGACAATTTCCCTATTCAATTCAATACCACCTGAGTCATATAGGGTACTTTGAGAAGGTACCCGAGAGAACTCACCTCCAAAACTTTTAAGTTATTCAATCACAGCACCTACCTGCTCTGCACGGCACTCAGAACAGAGGCACGAATGGGTGAGCACAGTACCTGCGATGTTCAGTGTTTTCTGAATGAAGCAGGAATTAATTAATGAATAGCGCAAAGCCTGGTGGAGAGTGAGTTGGCCCATTTCCCCTCTGACCCCTGTCACCCCTAACTTGGGCTGGCTCTTGGCAAATGGCTAGGAAGGGGACTAGATCAGGAATTATGGATGCAACCAAACACACCAATTCCCAACACTATGAAAAGAATAAAGAAATCGCCCCCCTACTGAGGGTGCTGTGAGCTGTTCATCTTTACATGCAAGGACCTCATTATAATCAATATGCAACGGACACACCTGTTCCCCCAACGTATGTGGGGTGCCCCAGAGAAAAGTAATGGCTAGAACAGGATCCCTGCACTCGAGGAGCTCACAGCACGAGGGGAGACAGTGGTGGTTCCCGTGGAACAGGGCACTTCCTGTATACCAAAAAATATCCAAAGTACTCTGTAATAATCTCATGAGTTGGTGGCTCCCACTGATCTCCAGTTTACACATCAGGAGACTGGGAAGTGGTCATGCTGAGCACCAACATCCCAGAACCGGTGACGTCACAACCTGAGCTCTCAACCTCTCGTGATAAGCTCAGCAGAAGCCTGTTCAAAGTGCACCGAGTGCCTGGAGGAGATGCTGCCTACCTGAGGAGCCCTGGCTCTCCCGGAGTCAAGAGAAGAAAACAAAGAAATAACCACCAGAGAACTCACTCTTCCACAAATAGCTGCTCATCTCATTCAACTGCCCTTCCTGGGCCTAAGCCCACTCCTGCCATCACTTCATGCCAGCCTGCAACTGCCAGGGCAGCGCAGGCCCTTCCCGGCCTCCAACTGAACTGCCAACGTTTTCAGAAGCCCGCACCCGCTGTGCCCGCTGAACCTTCCTTGTAAGGACAGGCCAGCTTCTCTGTCCAGGCTGCGGTCATTCAGCAGACCTGGGCCATTTCCCAACACCGAGAGCAAACACAGAACGAGACCAGGTGAGCGCCCCGTGGAGTAGAGTGCTTCAGGCCACGCTGCTTTGACTCGGATCCCAGTTTCCCCACTTAGGGTGTGTGTGTGACCCTGAACGAGGAACACGACCGCTCCAGGCCCAGCTGGCCCACCTGTGAAACAGTGCTAATGAATGGGTCCTGCCTCGGAGGGTGGCTGGGAAGCACTTAATAGCACGCCCATCCCATAATGAATACTAATTATGAATAATAATATTGTAAGTATACGTTCCTGCTAAGAACCAAACCCCACCCTGCACCAAGCATCACAGAGTTAAAAAGGGGCTCAAACGTCGGCTGTCAGGGGAGCCACCACTACTCACTCTTCAAAGCAAAATCACTTATTCACTGGCCACCTCAGAGGTACACACAGAAGTGGCCACACACAGTGACAAATCTCACTACTGCTCTGGGCACGTTCTGAGTTCCACATCACTGGACTAAGCATTAACTGAGCACCTACTACGCACCTAGCGAGGCATGGGCAAGATAACAAAATGAACAGACAAATGGGTAAGAGCGTCCTAGGCGCTAACTGCTGTAGGAACCCCAGTCCCGCCCCTTACTAGCCCCGTAACCTTGCAGTCACTCTGCCTTCTTGCGTCGCACTCTCCTCATCTGCGGAAGGGGGGTCTACTGGTGCTTACCTCTCGGGCCGCTGTGAGAGTCAAAAGAGATGAGAGCACAATAAATACCAGGTATTACATACAGCTTCATGACACTGCTAAATTAAAAAGAAAAGTCATGGTTTCAACAGTGTACAGCAGGGTGGATGCTTAAAAATCTGGACAGAGCCCTCCCCTCGCTGTGTAGATGGGAAGACTCAGCCCCAAAGCGGAAAGTGATCTACACACAGCTTTGACGGAGAAGAGGTAGGAGCCAGGAAGGTGGGAATAAGGGAGAGGCAGGGGAGAAGCAGAAAGAATAGAGCCCAATTTCTTCAACAAAGATTCAAGACCTCCCCCCATCTCACTACTTCCTACATGTTACTTTGCTACAGGCTAGACAGCCAGCGGCTGTCCCTCCAACATACTCAAGATAGCCCCCCTGCCTGTGCGTCTCCACTCCTCTCAACAGTCACCACCAGTGAGGTCTAGACTGGCTCTGCCCTGGCCACCGGGATACAGGCCTCGGCAAACTCCACACCCTCTCTCTTCTGAACTCACACAGCAGCGACCCTCCACCAAAACCTACTTATCACTATCAGACTTCGATAAATATTGTGATTGATTGGTCACTGGGTGGATGAAAGAGAGGAAACCAGGGGCTAGTGATTATATTCCAGCACTAGGTCTACTTCTTAAGAACGATTTGACATTCAGGATAGGCAAAGCAGCACTGCCTACTTAATTCCCTTCGAAAAGTCACCTCCCTTGGCCTGCAGCATAGAGCAGGCTGACTCACTGAAGCTGCTCTGCCAGTCTTAAGAGGAAATTCCTAGTCCTGCATACTCCACACAAGTCGACAGAAACTTGGCAGGGCAGGCAGCATGCTGGGAAAAGGAGGCAGCAGTTCCGGGCTCAGAAGTGGTGGCGGGATTTTTTGTTTCCATCATACAACCAACTTTCATTGAGCAATGACATTAGTGGAGGACAGAGGAGGAGGGATGAGAAGGGATGAGACTGAGGGAGATGCACTGGGTGTGGAAAACCACAGACACGGTGGAACCTAAGAGGCTTTGTGATGAAAGTTGGGTCCATCCACACCTGAGACAGGCCTCAGTGGACCCCAAATCGAGCAGTGGCCTAGACATACTCATGTAGCTTGCCACCCACCAGCTGGGTTCTTTATCAATTCACTTGATTTCTCTAAACCTCAATCTTCTGGCCTGGAAAATGGAGTCAACACTGCTACTCCTCCCTCCCCACCAGGGTTGCTAAGATGATTAGATAATGAGTAAGCCCTCTTCACATCATGTAAATTTGTCTAGTGGTATTACTCACCAGTACCCTCTAGTATTCTGGGGCCTTTTCTTTCCTCTGAAGCTGGTTTATGCTACTTCAAAGGCTCACATGGGGACACGGGTCCACTAAAAAACAAGGGGTCTGAAGATAGGGAGTATTTCATTTGAACTTCGCAAATGAGTATGATTACTTGCTTTTCCTTCCCCAGGATCAGGATTTATTAATACCTGGCTCAGATGTCTCCCACAGGGACAGCCCAGGTGCGGCCTTGCCCGAGGCTTCCAGGGATGCGCTGGCGTCCCTTCCAACCTCCTTTTCAGACAACTCTGCCCATTCAGCGGTTCCTAATCCAAAAAGAATGGGCTCCCCAGAGCCTGGCGGCCTCCTTACAGGTCACCGCTAATGCCCTGTGACAGGCCCTTGGTCCACCCTCCCCGGCTGGCCTGACCATCCTCCAGGCGGCCCATCCCTCGGGGCCGATTCTTCCGCGGCCATTAACAAAGAGGGTCTAGGGACCGCCCGGGGACTAGGGGCTCGGGGACCGGGCATCCCCGGCCCGGGCCGCCCGAGGAGGGGGCCCAGCTCCGGTCCCGGCCCCGGGGCCTGGGCAGAGCCAGCGGCCCGGCTGCGGCGCGGGGTTTGCGGCTGGGGGGCCGGGGTACCCACCTTCTGCTCGACGCCCTGCAAGCCCTGGCCCAGCTCCTCCCTCTGCCGGGAGAAGTCCTGGTGGCCGCGCCGGACCTGCTGGACCTCCTCCAGGACGTGGTGGACACACCAGCCCGAGAAGGCGGCCGCCGCCACCAGGGCGAGGTAGAAGAGAAAGTTGAGCACCCGGCCGAGCCTGCGCGAGCAGGACGCCGAGGACGAGGCAGCAGCGGCGGCGGCGGCGGCGGAGGACTTGCCGCCGCGGTGGCCGCCCTTGCCGTGCGCCTGGTTCTGCGGCTGCTGCGGCGGGTGCTGCTGCTGGTGCGGAGCGGGCGGCGGCGGCTGCTGGCGGCGCCGGCGGCGGCTTCTTCGCCACGTCATCCGCGCCGCCCGACGGGTGGGAGCCCTTCTCCGAGGGGCTCGCGGCGCCGTGGCCGCCCTTGGAGCCCCTTTGTTTGGCCGAGGGCATGGCGGG
>NC_048232.1:75418235-75428384 GCF_002007445.2 Ailuropoda melanoleuca
TCCCAGCGGGGTCTACAAGGCCTGGGGTGGGGGCGGAGGGAGCCGAGGGGAGGGTGGTGGCCGCGCGGTCTGTGGCGGCCGGGATGGGGGGCAGGGTGTCCCAGCAGGGTCTACGGAGGCCGGGGCAGGCGACTGAAGTGGCCGAATGGGAGGGGCAGGAGGCGCCGAAGTAGGGAGGGCAGCTGGCCTGGCTCTACCGAGGCGGGGGCCGGGAGTCGAGGTGGCCAAAGGGAGGGGCGCAGGGCTGGGTCGAGAGGGGGGGCGGGACTGGCGACTGAGCGGGGACCACGAGGGCCCCAGGGATAGGCGGCTGAAGTAGGGGTGGCCAGGCGGGTTGGAGGGAGGAGAGCTGGGCTTGAGCTTTTGCCGTGGGCCAAGTTCGAGTCCCCTCCCTACGACCTGTTGAGAGAGGAGCTGAAGGGGGGTGCCCAGGAGCCCTGCCCCTGGGAGTGGGAGTAAGGAGGCGGGAACCGGACCACGCCCCCATCTTTTCTCCGGGGACTTGAGGAAATCCCGCCTCCCCATCCCACCCTCCCAACCCGACACGAATTGGGCCTTGACTCTTTACTGGGGTTTGAAGGCGGAGGCAGAATGAGCTGTCGAGAATCCAGTTGGCTCCGCGGAGGCATGTTTAGGGAGAGTTAGCAAAGATTCTTGGACTGCAGAAAGTCTATTCAAGGAAACACATTTATTGAGCATCCCACTTACCCTGGTCAGTCCACTGTCGATGCCGTTTACTTTTTTCTGAAGCCCTTTCAACTCCATTTTCTCTTTAGGGGTCCTGCAGTCTACCCGAAGCCCCTACAACGGACAGGCTCTGTGCTGTGTGCTGGGAAACCGGGGGCGGCGCAAGGAGAAGGAGGTAGATCGGGGTTGTCACCCCCACTCTGGTAGAAGGAAATACAATAACGGCCAAGCTCTGCATTTAGCAACTTAAATAGGTTCTTAAAACCTCACAAAAAGCTTGCAAGACAAGATTATTTTGCCCATTTTATTGGAAGGAAACTGAGCCCCCACCCCAACCTATTGGCTGAAGGTCACACAGCTATGATTTGAACCTTGACCTCTTCCAGAGAGCATCCTGCTTTGGAGTGGGAAGGAAAGGGGAGGGGGCAGGGAACTTAAGCAACTTGTCCACTCTCAACTGAGACTAGTTGGTGCGGGGGCAGGGACAGAAGTCCACTGCTTTCCCCCCTGAACCTGGTGCGCTGTGTGTGCCAGGAAGTGTGCGTGCCTGACAGTGAGCTGTAGGAATGCCGTTTCTTCTGCCAATTCTGTTTTTTTAAAGCAACCGTTCTTGTCCTTAAGGCCCAGTCAAATGCCACTTCTTTCATGATGCCTTCGCTATAACACCACCTCTCATGGCACTTAGAGACAGCAAATAGTTGCAATAAGGGGCATCATATATGTTAGTTCAATATAATAAACCTTTGTGGAGGGTCCAGTATGCACCAGACAGATGTCTGCAAAGTACTAGTCTCCCCTCCTCCAGGACAAGAAGCAGCCATCGCTTATATTTCTCTTTGTATCTCACCATATGAGGTGCTTTTAAAAATCTCTAGGGAACCAATGAACACGTGGGCCTGCCCTCAGGGGGCCTGCATTACATTTGGAGGAATGTGCGGAAACAATTTGAGGGCCAAATTATGTGCTTGAGAAAATAAATGTAAAGAGAGCTCATCATAGGGCTGTAGGTACATGGGGAAATATGGGGCAGGAAGATCTGAGCAAAGCCTTGAAGAGTGGATTTGCACAGGGGGAGAGCCGGGAGGATATTTCTGTGGCAGAAATAGGGTGAGCCCAGGATTCCAATCTGACAAGAAGTAGTGTGTGGCACGACGTAGGGAAGAAAAGATGAGCTGGGTGGAATGGGTCCAGATTGCAGAGGTCGGTAGAAGCCAGCCAGGCAGGCAGAAGAGTCAGTATTAGTGTGGGAGGCCAGAGTAAATTACAGCAGAATCTGAACCAGAAATACAACCATCTGCTCCAGACAGAGAGGAACATCCACTCCAGCTAAATACAAGGAGAAATAGTAGGAATCTCCTAATTTAAAAGAGCACATGACCTAGGAGGGGGGAAAGGAGATGGCAGAGACTAACTCATCAGAAGGTGCTAGAAGAGCCTTGTTTAAAAACTGTTCAGCTGAGTTCAGCTTGTGTTTAAAATCCCTAGTGTGCAAACAAAACGGTCATGGTCCTTCAAGCAGTCATCTGTCAGGGCGGTGATACCTGCAGAGCGGCTCTGGGGGCTCTGCCGGGCTCTGGCTTGGGAGGCAGAGCACGGCTCTTTTAACCTTAGTTCTGCCACCAACCTAGCTCTGTGACCTCGAGAAGTGTACTTACCCTTCTCTGTGGATTTCAAGATCAGCTGTTCTGCATCTCTAAAGACCTTTCTTATTCTACTAATCTATGTCCTAGAGAAAAATAGTCACCTCTGGTATCAGAAATAATTAAATATTTACATTTTTTGGAGTTGAGACAGACCTTAGGCCAGAAAGCATGGAAGGTTTCTCAATTTTCCGCCTCTGCTGAGCACCGGAAGCATAGCAGGTGGGGGAGGGGAGTGTTGCTATTTTCAGTGTTTCCCTCTTGACCCTTTCCTCTGGGGAGTAGTGAAGTATAATGGTTAAGACACGGGCTCCCAAACAGACTGACATGGGTTCAAATTCAGCTTCCATGACTGACTGGAGAGTGCGACCTCTCTGAACGTCTGTGTCTTCATCTGTGAGAGGTGGGTAATAAGGACTACCTCACCAGGTCGCTGCGAGACAGCGTATGATACGGGGCACATAGCAGGGCTCAGTGACTAGAGGGTAGTTAATACGACTTGCAGAGTCACTGAGCAAAAGCAGAGCTACACAGAGCTTCTATGTCTAGATTTCAACCGTTTTCTTTCATCGTTATTTCTTGGCACTCCCGGCACCGTATGTGGCTTTTAGACCGTATGTGTTTGACCTGAGAAAGCAGGCAGTGTTTGCCCTTGAAGCGTGGTTCTGCCGTGGTATGTGGCTGCACCCAGAGGAGATGAGTGCCTCGTCGTGGAAGTGCATCGTCTGGGGCAGGAAGGCAGCAGTGGTGCTGGGAGATGTCCATTCTCCTAGCCCGTCCTCTGCACCAGCACACCATCCATGTGGGGCAGGTTTCCTTGCTCTCCGCCGCCACCGAGTTTTTCACCTCTATCCCTGGTCCTCTTCTTCCCCCCGAAAGCGTAGTAGATGGTCGGGAATGTGGGTGGAGAAGAGGAGGAAAAGCTAGAAATATCTCTTCCTTTCCCCCAGCTTGTGCGAAGACACTTCTGAACACCTTCAGGCTGCATGGACATAAATGATAGAGATTTGTAGGCCTGCGGCCCTCTTGGTTTTCCGTATTTCCGTTGGAGTGCCTCAGCAGAAAGCCCCCACTACCTACTGTTGATTGCCTCTTCTCAGTTCCAGGTTGACAAGACCTCCAGAGGCCAAGACATGGGCCTGAATGCCCTGCAACCAGGGTGTGTGTTAGAGGTGGGGGCCTCCTTTGTACTTGGCTCTGGAGCGCTAGGACACGGCCTCAGCTCTTCCCACCCCCAGGAGCTCCCTAACTCCGAATGCTGTAGCTCCGTGCATAGGGGATTCTTTCTCGGAAGCCGGAAGATAACAACTGGCCAACCCAAGATACGGTCTGTCCATTTTCCCTGGCTTCATTTTTCTCTATAGTATTTGTTTTTCTCTGACAAACTGTGTATTTGCTTATTTAATTATTATTGTCTGTCTCTTCTCATTAGAGTGTGAAGTTCCATGCCTGAAAACTTTCTTGAGCTCACTCTTGTACTCCCTAGTGCCTAGAACACAATGTCTGGCACATAGCAGGAGCTCAATAAATGTCATGAATTTCATGTGAGTCAAATCCCTCTACGTAGGGCCTTCCCTTTCATAAGAAGACCACAAGGAGGGACAATGGAGGGAAGGATCCCAGCGAGGAACGACCTTCTAGAATTTCAGTATCATTACTATGGTATCGGGAATGATGGCAGGAGGGGTGACAGTGGGTGATGATGATGGGGACGGCGAAGATCAAGAGGGTGATCGCTAACACGGTTAGGCTGCGGGGGACCCGTAGGACCACAAAAGTCACCATTTACTGATCACTTACGGTGTGCCAGGCATTATGCCAGGAGCTTAACATGCATTACCTCCTTCCAGCCTCCGTGAGCCTTCGATGGAGGCGCTGCAGGAGTGCTGATCCAGTTTACCCACGACAGGGGACAACCTGCACAAGGGGACACAACTTGAGAATGGTAGGAGTCAAGGCTAGAAAAGAGGCAGTTGATCTGAGAGCACACTCCCAATTAGCCATGTGTGGAGAGACTGATAAGGAAACAAACCTAGTCTGATGGAGTCATTCATCCAAGGCCTTCTGATAAAATCCAGATGTTTAATGAGCATCAGGAATCTCGAACTGGGAAGGAGAGGACAGGGCCGTACCTCAGCCTGACACTGGTAACTCACCTCTGCAACTGCTCCCTCACCAGGTGCTGGTGGAGATGTTTTACGCTTACGTATGCTGTAGGGAAAAAATACAAAAATAAAAGTGTATATTTTAAAACTCTTGACAGTCTGACTCCTGCTTCTCTCCCTAGCCTCATTTCTCCCTCCAATCCCTTCCTACTCTGGGTAGCCAGACTGCGCTTCCCTTCAGCTGCCGTAATTTGCCATAACCTCTAAGGACCTCAGTTTCCTTGACCCTTGTCATGCCCCACCCCAACCTGGATAAGACGTGCCTCCCTGGTGCCCCCCCAGCCCCCGGATGCTCACAGCACCTACCAGGATGTATTGTGATTGCCTGTTTACATACTGTCCTCCACACTAGAGCTTTCGGAGAAGACACTGATCAATTCCTTTGCTTATCCCTAGTGCCCAGATTGCAGGAGGCACTCAAAACATGACGGATGGCTAATTGTATGGATATGACTGCACATAACTTAAGACTGCCTTCTGATTCTCAGCACCCTGCACTGTCAGAGTACCCACACTCTAGGGGTGGGGTGTTGGGAAAGTCTCCAAGTTTTGAAAATTTAGTAGAAGTGGGTAATATGTGGAAATGCAATGTTGTAGGATAGGTTCAGACAGCCTGTAAAAAAATGTGTTGCTAATTTAACCAAAAAGATAGAAGAGATGCATGGCTATGATGGATTCCTTAGTGAATGAGATAAAGAAGTCTCTATAAAAATGCTGCCCCAGGGGTGCCTGGGTGGCGCAGTCGTTGGGCGTCTGCCTTCGGCTCAGGGCGTGATCCCGGAGTTCTGGGGTCGAGTCCCGCATGGGGCTCCTCCGCTGGGAGCCTGCTTCTTTCTCTCCCTCTCCCCTGCTGTGTTCCCTCTCTCGCTGGCTGTCTCTGTGTCACATAAATAAATAAAATCTTTAAAAAAAAAAAATGCTGCCCCAACCTTGCTCAAGAAATCTACCACATCTTATCACAGGCAGAGCACAATGACCAGGAGTGGGGCGGTGGGGGAGGGGGGCAGGGATGAGGGCGTGGGAACAACGCCTCCCCTCCCATCTAGGTTTCCACTCCCCCTGCCCCGCAGGCACCTGCAAGCCCTTGTTCTTTGTTCAAGCTCTTCTCCCCAGCTTTCCAATCTGGAAGTCCCAGCAGCCTCCTTCCAGGAAAATCTAGTCCCTGACCACCTGTCCCCTCCCCCGCCCCAGTCCCTCAGAATGAGGGAGAGTGGTTAAGGATACGGATTGGGTTTGATCCTATCTGGAAGCCTTACGAAACTGTGTGGTTCTGGAAAGTTACCTAACTTCTCTGGTCCTTGGTTTCCTCATCTATAGGGGAAGATGAATATTTTTCAGGACCCACGGGAGATGACAAAAACAAAAGAGACCATGATCACTGTAAGCTTCAGACACATCATAATCATTAATATGTGCCAACTAAATAAAGCCAGCCCCCCTATAATTCAGAGCCTAGCTGGATATTTTCAGCCCTGGAAAAAACTAAAATAGCATCCATAAACCGTGCCTTACAGTACCACCAATGGCCTAGAACTATGGTAAGATTCCCGTGAAAGAATATCAGTAAAGCACCCAACATGCTCTGTTTCAGCAGAATGGAGATCATTATGTAATTAGGGTACTATCCTATCCCCACCAGGCCATGGATCTCTAGAGGGCAAAACCTTGTTGGCTTCATTTCACCGCACTACCCTTAATGCTTATAGTTGCATGGGTAACTGACCCAGAAAGTATGATTTTCATTTGATTCACAAATTGCACAAATTTGAGCACCCGACCTAGCCAAGCGGGCTACAGCCATGAATAAACAGCTCAAAATCCCTCTCCTTGTGGAGCTTTCATGCCAGCAAGGGAGACCAGGTAATAGCACATCAGTAAAACACAGGATGCTAGGTAGTGCTAAGGGGGAAAAGTAAAGTGGAGAAAGGGAAACAGGAAAGCTGTGGGATTGGGATTGCTATTTTAGATTCCGTGGTCAAGGAGACCTCACTGAGAAGGTGACATTGGAGTCAAGACCTCAAGGAGGTATGGGAGCCAGCCATGCAAATATCCAGAAGAAGAGTCTTCCAGGTAGAGAAAGGAGTGAGTACAAAGGCCCTGAGGTGCATCTGAGGATCAGAGAGGAGGCCAGTGTAGAAGCAGCGAGTGAGTAGTTCACCAACAAGTATTTATGGAGCCCCTACTTTTTAGAGAATAAACAAATGAGCACAATTCCTGGCACGCACTCAGCCCCCAGCACATGCTACTGTCTTCATCATCATCATTAGCAGTATTATCTCTGGATCTCTCCTACCACCACCACCGCCACCCAGTATCCAGCCCCAGATCTGGTGCCTAGTAAGAGCTCAGAAACTGCCTGGTGAACTGAATCTTACTGTTCTGTGTAGGCTGGGTCCCTAACCATTAACACCCTGTGATCCCTTGAAGCTTAACTGCAGGGAGACTTATTGTTTCCTTACATTGGCCTTTTGCTCTGAAAATCCTTAGGTCTCAACATGATACCAGAATTGTAGGTAAATGCAGTTTTATATTGCTTTGGTGGAATTCCTCAACCTTCAAAAAGGTTGAGAAGGGAGTCCAGCGGTTCAGATTCTGTGACCTCTGCTAAGTCCTGGGCCCCTTCCTTTTATAGGGACCCCGTAGGGGTGGAGCAGGTAGAGGGTTCATCAGTTTTAGGCTCTCACCTGGGACCCAGCGGGCAGAACTAGGGACCTGCTGTATACAACCCAGATGAGCCTTGGAAATGTTTCACCTAGAAGGGGGTGGATAAGAGTGAGGCCACTAGGTGTTCATCAGGAAGATTTCAAACACAATGATTATCACAGTAATTCAGGAGACCTGTCCAGGATTTGGAAGAGATTGAGTCAGTAATGAACTAATGAACTCCTCTCTGCCCCTCTATCAGCCACGAGATTTCAAGTCTCTTAGAAAGGCAGATCCTTAATGACTTAAGGCCCTCTTGCTCCAATAAAGCCTGGGTCCTATTGTTTTTCAAGTGAAAGAAATACCACCCTTCTTTCGACCTATTTGTCAGAAGTGAAGGCAAAGCAGACAAACACTCTACTCAGAAAGCTTTCAATTCAGTTGCAACGTGACTCTTGGTGCGCACGTATCCCACCACAGCTCAAGCCCCTCCATCATACAGAGACTTCCAAGACCACATCTTTAAGCCTGGGCTTTTGGGGTGTGACTAGCGTACCATGCAGAAGGGCCCGTTCTCCACTGTCCCAGTGTTACCTCTCGTTCCCAAACACAACCTCCCCGTGGGCAGGCTGGCCTCTTTCTCTCTCCTCTCTGATACCATGCAAGTTTCTGTCTTCTAAAAGGAATAAGTTCATTCCTCCTTTCCACTGACCCAGTCTGCTCTTCCAGGAAGAGAGCACTGACTTCAGAGTAAGAAAGGCATTCTCATTTGAGAGAAAAGTAAGACCTGAGCCCAGTGTGTTCTAGCCAGCAGCTTAAAGTCACACAGTCAGGAGTCCAGGTTTGAGACGCATGCTTCTGATTCCAAACTCCTCTCCCTTTCCACTCATCCTAACTGTCTTTTGGGTGGGTGACCTCCGAAGAAGACAGATTAGCATTCTAATTAGCATTCTTCCAAGGAGTGCTGATTAGCACCCAAAAATAAATATTTGGCATCAACTTGTATGCAGGGCAGCATGGAAAACCGGTTTTAAATGAGTACTGTGCAGAGGCAGTTCCAAAGTACTCGTCAAACAGAAGTGATATCAATAAATATTTGTCAAGTCGCTGAATGAATACCAATGATACGAAATTAAGGCAGGTGGATCTTCTGAGAAGTAAAGGCATTTTCCATTCCGGAGAAAGGAGCTCCTTCACTCTGTAAACAGATTTGCGTGAGAATTTTCTTTCATGAAAGTGACTATGCCTGCATTATTTTCACAACAGCTGTGCTTGGTTTACTAGCGAAACTGCCCAGGAGCTGGGATTATCTCTGCTACCGAGCCGAGGTGGCCTATAGTAAAGCCAGATTTTGCCTTTGCCAAGCTTATGAAGGCAAGGCCTTTGTGACGTTCAAAGGTTTCTTCCATTTCTCTGAGGAAGGAGGATTCCTCTCCAAAAAGGTACAGCCTCTCTGAAGGCTTCTGAAACCTCTGGGACTAACGGACACTTGGACCTGTTTTCGTTTCTCATCCTGACATGTATTTGCATGTATCTTCTGGAAACGTCTTGCATCAGTTCATCCCAAAGGCTGTGAAGCAGGCCTGGCATGGGCCAAAGGCTCACTCAAGAGGAAGAAGGGAGAATTAATTAAAATGTCAGGTGCTGAGCCAAGCATTTTACTTTTGATTTCTCACTGAATCATCACAGCCCTGTGAGGTAAATATGATTAAGTTTGTATAGGACAGAAAAATAAGACTCAGAGAAGACAGACCAGCGGTCTGCCCCAGTAACAGCCTGCAGGTGGCAAAAATGATACTGAAACTTACACCTGCCTGAGTCCAAAATCCATGCTCCTACTCTCCTCTCAGGGGCTTCCTGGACCTACAGTTATATTCAGCTTGGCATTGACACCTCTCTCGGTCTGCTCCAACTAGATTTATCCCCCCACATCAGTGGTGCCCAGGGAGCTTTCTAAAAAGTAGATGAACCCTCGTCTCATATCAGCCTACCAATGGAAGGGCGCTGGCTTGGTTATCTCGTGAAAGCTGCCCAGTCCACACGTATGTCCAGCCTGGTTAAGAATCATTACAATATATGGGCCCTTTATTCCAGAAGAACTCTACCCTCCCCCATTTATGCTCATTATTCCCCCTTCCTCACCGTTTCCCACACCAATTTCCTAAACTGAGCAAATCCAGTTTCCTTCCAACAACATGTACCTTGTCCCTCCAGCGATCAAAATTCACTTTGTGGGGGGGTAATCAGAAGGGGGAATGAAACATGAGAGACTATGGACTATGAGAAACAAACCGAAGACTTCAAAGGGGAGGGGGGTGGGGGAATGGGATAGACTGGTGATGGGTAGTAAGGAGGGCACGTATTGCATGGTGCACTGGGTGTTATACGCAACTAATGAAGCATCGAACTTTACATCGGAAACCGGGGATGTACTGTATGGTGACTAACATAATATAATAAAAAATCATTAAAAAGGAAAAAAAATTCACTTTGTTTCATGTTGGCAGAAAATGACCCATTTAGACTCTCAGCTCACCCACACATTATGATAAATTAAATCATTTAATACAAAAGTTTCAAGCCTAGGAAAACAGGAAAGAAATAAAGGAATATGATCTCAAAATTTTGGTGGGGAAATGGAATTCTAAACATAAAGAAAAAGTTTTTTTTATTTTATTTTATATTTTTTTATTTGTATGTCAATGATAATATCTATATTATGCCTTTACATTTCAGTAGTTCTTTCTCATTACATTGATCTATCTACATGGTGTCTTAAATTCCACATGAGTGAAATCTGTAGTTAACACACTGTTATATTAGTTTCAGGTGAACAATACAGTGATTCAACACTTCCTCAAATCACCCCAGGCTCATGATGACAAGTGCCCTTGTCTACCCCCATCACCTGTCTCACCCACCCCCCTGCCCACCTCCCGTCTGATAACCATCAGTGCGTTCTCTGTAGTTAAGGGTCCACCTCTTGCTCTGTCTCTTGCTCTTGCTCTTTTTTT
>NC_048232.1:75428913-75601585 GCF_002007445.2 Ailuropoda melanoleuca
TCCTAGTTCTTATGTTCCATAGATGAGAGAAATCATATGATAATTGTCTTTCTCTGCTTGACTTATTTCACTTAGCATTATCTCCTCCAGTGCCGTCCATGTTGCAGCAAATGTTGAGAATTCGTTCTTTCTGATAGCTGAGTAATATTCCATTGTATATATGGACCACAGCTTCTTAATCCAGTCATCTGTTGAAGGGCATCTCGGCTCCTTCCATGATTTGGCTATTGTGGACAATGCAGCTATGAACATTGGGGTGCATATGGCCCTTCTCTTTACTACGTCTGTATCTTTGGGGTAAACACCCAGTAGTGCAATGGCTGGGTCATAGGGTAGTTCAATTTTTAACTTTTTAAGGGACCTCCACACTGTTTTCCAGAGTGGCTGTACCAACTTGCATTCCCACCAACAATGTAGGAGGGATCCCCTAAAAGAAAAAGTTTTTAAATAAAATGGGGAAAGTACACCCCCAAAAAGGAGGGGGAAAGTAGATCTGATTTAACTACATGAAAATGTAAAACTACCCAGGAAAGAATAAGGAAAGCACACAGAAAGAATATGACAAGCAAAGATTAGTAATATTATTATCTAAATTTATTGTTATTCAATATTAATATCTAAAAAGACCATACAAATAGGATAAGTGCTCTGAAGGTAGAAACCGAAACCTTGTCTTTCTTGTTTGGTATTGTATTCCTGTGTCTGCAGATGCTTGGCCTATAGTAATATTTGTTGAATGAGGAGATTTTTTTTTAACCTGAAAACCCCAGGAGGTAAGTGAGAAAAAAAAGACATGAAAATAACTCACAAAAGAAGAAATACGATTACTCAATGCATGGGGGCATATTGCAAATCTCTCTTGTGATATGAGAAATAGAAGTATTTAAAACACTGACGGGTTATTATTTGTGTCTAAGAAATTAGCTGAGATTTTTAAAAAACTATAAAATATAACGCTAAAGTGGGTAGGGTGAAACAGCTCCTTCATGCTATCATTGAATCAGTCACTTTGAAGACTAGTAGAAATGGGAACCAGGTTCTGATGGTATCCAGATGGTTAGTGTAATGGGTATTATTGGTTTTGTCTGACCAGCAACTAAGCCTCCCCCTTCTAACAGACCCCACAACCCTCAGACAATGCGCCTACCCTGGTCAACCTTCACTGGGGTTCTTCAAACCAGCCCTGTCTGGAAAAGAGGCCTTCTTTTTTTCTCTGGTTGTGAATCACATGAGGACATGATTCTAGAAGCTGCCAGTAGTCATGTCTCTTGAAACATGGAGAGAGTGTATCTGTAGTAGAAAAAAATAATAAGTTGGTTTGCAGAGAATCCTGTTGGCATTAGACTCCCTGGTTCCCATCATTTCTGAGGTCATTTTCTGTGTCCGGGCTCTTCCCAAAGGTCGATGATCTGAGACTGTCATCTCTACCCGGCTGAGTGTACCAGAATAGGCTCCTTCTGGCTTGCAAGAGCCTATTGTTCACTTCTCAAGAACTTTGTGAACTGGTTGTTAACCAGTCCGAGCTTGAAATCAGCCTGGTCGAGGTATTTACTCTAGCAGCCTCCGGGTGTTTCTAGCCCATGGAAATCTGAAAGCGCTGCAAATCAGGAGTTTCAAAAGCATAAACTCCCACCCCCACCCCCACCCAAGAGCCAGTTGTTGACCATTTACGAGAACATCACTTCCCTTAAGGTACCTGGTGTGGATTTCCGTCACTAGCAATCCAGAGAACGTTGGGCAACGCCGCTGGAGTTGCTGACACCCAAATCCCACCTGAGACTTTTATCTCCAGTTTATAAATGAAAAACCCTCTCCAGGTGGTCCCCAAGGGAGACAAAAACCACAAGGGGCTTTATTTTTAGCTAGGCGTTATGCTAGGCATGAAGCTCTTCCGCGAGGTCACAACTAGACATTTAAGAGGGCAGCCTTCTCCGCTGACCTGGATATTGGGTAAGTCATTTCGCAAGGAAAGATGACACGGAGAAAGAGAAAGTACGTTTGTCTCTGAACCTAGCAAGGAACCCTGGCAGGAGCCAGGGAGGGTCCCAAGCCTGCTGGCCATTGGGGAGAAAAGAGAGTTAAAAAAAAAATAAAATGCTCAGACCTCCTCTAGGAGTTCAGGCTCTGAGTCAGCTTTTCTCTCAGACTACATTCAACAGATTGGCCAAAAAAAGGGTCACTATACCCACCTCCAGATGCCCGCAGAATTCTTTTGACAGTAAGTGGGAGATTTACAACTGTTGATTCCTTCTACATCAGTGATTTTATGTCTAAGAATCATTTCTGAAGAAATAATACAAAATAAAGGAACGGGTTTATGTACAGACTTATTACTGAATTATTTAAAATAGGGAGGGAAAAAAAGTCGGAATCCACACAAATGACTAACAATAGGGGAATGACTACGTGAATTATAATACAACATTATAATGTATCACAGGCATTAAAAATGGTTTGAAGGGATTATAATAAGATGAGGAAAAATCGTATGTTAACTAAATACAAATTCGGATTTAAATTTTATATTCAGAATGACTGGGAATCGGAGAAAGAGAAAAGGTCAAAAACTAAAGTGTGCGCTGACTGAAAACTGCAAAGGTGTCGTCCCAAGTGTTAACTGTGGTTTTCTGCTTTGGGTAGTGAAACTATTGAAGGTTTTTAGTTCTGCTATTCTCTGTATTTTCCAGGCTGCATTCAATACTCTTACATAAAAATGGATAGCCCTTAGTGAGTATTGCTTAGCAGTCATCTTGTACCAGGCCCTAGACGAAGCACTTTTCATAGATTATTTTATGTAAATCTCCCTGCGACCCTCCGAGGTGGGTAATTTCATTACTTCCAGTTTACAAATGGAGAAACTGAGGCTCAGATAACCTAAGGTGTCTCGTCCAACGTCACACAGCTGATAACCAGGGTGAAGAGCCTGGTCTATTTGAGTTCACTCCACTCTCCTGGAGAAGAAACTAGGTAAATAATTTGCACACAGCTATATAGAAATATAGACGTTAAACTTTCTCGTAAGCCGGAGCTCCATCCTTCGAGGCTAGTTCAAGGCTTACCTCTCCTGCTTCCTGTCCCTAAACTCTTGCCCGGATATCTGCTCCGTCCAGTACTCTTAGACTGTCCTACGCTGTTGACGGTCTTTCCTGGACAGCAGGTACACCGTCAGGCAGATCGGAATGCCGGAGGGAAGGAAGGGCACCTTCTCCTCGCTCTGGTTCTTTTCTCCTTTTCTACCTCTCCTTTGTCCGGCACTGTTCACTTTAGCTGTGATCTCGCTGCACTGTAAGATGAAACAAGCCGGGACTCCCAAATGCATGTCCTAAGGGAAGCTGGAAAGCCTCACCCAAGACTTCCGTGTACTTTCTTAAGCTTACTTTGTTATGGCTGCCCTACCGCCAACTCCAGGCTCCACTGACCCAGTTCGTTCAGGAAATGGTCTCGCCTTTCTATCCCGCCCCAGATGGAAACTCAGCCCCTTCCTTGGCTTCTGCAATGAACCACACAACAGGGCCATCCGAACATGTAGACTTCATGAAGGATATTGGAGGGCAAGGAGAGGTTTATGCTGTTGAAACTCAAACAACTTCAACATGAATATTAAACATCCCTGTGAAAACAAAACAAAACAAAACCCTTTGGCTACCAGGCCCTGGAGAAGTATTATTTATTGGCTGCTTTGCTCTATGAGTATCTCATGTAATCTCTCCCTCCCTCCCCATTGCTTTTGTACCCCACCCTCACCCCACACCCAACTCCAAATCCTCTCTCTGTAATGCACAGCTATCCTGTTCACTCAGACCCCAGCCTCCAGACTCAGCTCCTGACCCTTCCAGATGCCCAGCTGATTGAAAGGACCTTTCATTGAAATCTAATCCACTCTTCTTGGATTGTCATGTTGGTGGACAGCAAACATTTTATCGTCCTCAATTACACTTAAATATAGAAATTGAATTGAGAACTTGCTTTGTGCCAGATGCTGAAGATACACAAAATTGGAAAAATACACAAGCGAGAATCCTAAAGAACTTAATCATTAATTTCCTTAAGAACTCATAGCTTACAGAGCAGGTAACCACCACAGCAGACCACTGGTGCTCTAACAGAGGAAGAGGCAAAGGGCCATGGGGCTCAAGGGGATGGAGCAGCCTGTAAATGTGGGCCTCTTAGAGATGCAAGGGCCAGACATCCAGGAGTCTCAAGTTGTGAGTTCCTCTCTCTAGCCATGGGTTCAGCTGGTGTTCCTCACATGTCCCTTCCCAAAGCTTCTCTCCGGCTGTGGCTGCCAAGATTCTTTCCACTGCGTTACACAATATACAATAATTTATGACTGACACTAACCCAATAACCCTAACTTGACCGTAACTCCAATTTGGAATGTGCAGCCCTTTGGCTCTTCACCACACTGCGGGGCACCACAAGCATCTATGAGACTGTCTGGTGGGATGAACAACAGAGGATATTGAAGCTTCTCCAAAGAAAGTCAACATGTGCTAAATGTTCAATCAAGTCCATTTTCAACCCAAGTTTCCTGTTTCCCCCCCTTTCATAATCAAATACAAACCAGAGCTCTTCTTTCAGATTCTTTAAAAGTAAATGGGGCACTGGGGGGGGGGACGCTGGTGATCTCTGTTATCATAAAGGATGTTGCCTCTCTTGACATGGTTTCAACAGTTCCTTTACAAAATACTGTTACTGTGCTTTATTTTAGCCATAGTTTGAGTTCTGAGCATAGAACAACTGGTTGTCAAGACACTCAAACTGCTTGCCAAATTGTAATTATTGTGGTATTCTGGGTTGAGAGGTTTTAAATTAGGGGTTTTTTTTCATTATAAAAAGAGATGCTCATTGTAAAATTTAAAACATTATGAAGTATAAAGTGAAATATAAATGTCAATAGCCCACAGAAATTGGAATAAACACTTTACAAAAGGAGATCTACAAATGGCAAATAAGTATATGAAAAATGTACATTGTTGGGGCACCCGGATGGCCCAGTCTGTTAAGCATCTTCAGCTTAGGTCAGCATCCCAGGGACTTGGGATCAAGCCCTGCATCAGGCTCCCTGTTCAGTGGGACGCCTGCTTCTCCATCTCCCTCTGCTGCTCCCCCTGTTTGTGCTCTCCTGCTCTCTCTCTCTCTCTCTCTCTCTCTGTCAAATAAATAACATCTTTAAAAAAAAAGAAAAAAGAAAAATGCACATTGTTAATCATTAAAGAAATGAAAATGTAAGCCACTCATTAGAAGAGCTAAAATTTAGAAGTCTGACCATGCCAGTACTGGCAAGGATATAGACAAATGGAAATGCTCAGACAGTGCTGGCGGGATGTAAGATGGTACAACCACTTTGGAAACCAATTTTGCAGGTTCTTAAAAAGTTAAACATACACCTACCATATGATCTGGACATTCCACTAAGTATCTACAAGGGAAATGAAAGCATATGCAAACACAAAGACTGGCACACAAATGTCCCTAGCAGTTTTGTTTTGTTTTTCTGGGGACTGGCCCAAAACTATTCACAATCCAAATGTCCATCACCAGATGAAAGATAAGCAAATTGTGATACATCCATTGCAATGTAATGCCAGTCAGCAATTAAAAGGAATTAGTTACTGATATTCTTAGCAACATGGATGAATATTTTGCTCAATGAAGTAAGACCAAAAATAAGACATATCGCATGATTCCATTTATGTACAATTTTGGAAAATGCAAACCTTTAGTAACAGAAGGCAGATCAGTGGTTGCCTAGGATGAGGGGAACAGGGAAGGGTAGTAGGGAGGGATTACAAAAGGGATGCGTGGAAACTTTTGAAGGCGATGAATATATTCGCTATTGGGATTGTGGTGATGGCTTCATAGGTGTGTATGTATGCCAAAATGTACTAAATTGTACATTTTAAATATGTGCAGCTTTATTTTATGTCAATTATACCTCTGTAAAATGGTTAGATACATACACACACACACACTCTCACAATCAATAGCTCCCAAACCCTCGCTTGAAATTACCACTAATATCAATTTGTCATTCTCTTTCTAGACATTTGCACAGCAGGCATCATATTAGACACTATTCTACAGTTTGCTTTTTTCACTTTTTTCACGCAGGTAAGCATGAAGCCACCCCATTCCTTTAAATGGCTTCTCAGTAATCCAGTATGTGAATGTTTTGTGATATTTCACAGGTCCTCTAAATGTGGATGTTTAGGTGACTTCCAGTTTTTTCTAGAGAATTTTTTAAAAAATCAATACAGTTATTTCCAGAGTTAGAAGCACCTGACTGAGAAGCTTCCTGATCCTTAAAAAAATAGTCCCCTGCTGGTGGTTTCTCCTGCTTCACTTTTTCTCCCACCACTCCCTCCCCCGCCTCCACCCCCACACCGGCAACCAAGCTGTTCTGGCCTACTTGCTCCACCTGGTGGGCAGTCTAGGAACTGGCCAAGCTTTATTACTTCTGCGTGAGTGGTTCTCTTTGACTCCAGTTCCAGCTAAATCTAATCCTCTCACTCTCCTCATGAAAACTCCTCAACTAGAATCAGCCCCGAGCGCCTTATCAGAGCATACAATGTGTTACTACTCTGGCCTCCATCCAGCTTTCCAGCCTCAATTTTGCTAAGTCCCCTCCTGGCACTTTGTACTCCAGAAATACCTAACCAATCACAGTCCTCTAATATGCACGCAGCACTGCTTCCTACATCCATATCTTTGTAGCTGCTATTTGCTCTCCCTGGAGTGTCACTGTGCCTTCTCCTCTTCCAGGGTTGCCTGGTAAACTCCTATTCACCTTCAAAACCCGACTTCAGCATCCCCTGCCTCTCTGTAGTCTTGTCTGTTCCCCCCACATGGAGTTGATCACTTCTTCCAGCTGTGCCTGGCATATACATCCAATACCACACCTAGAACATTTGATTGTAATTACCCATTTATATGCTTGTCTCCTGCCTTAAACTGGCTCCCTCATGAAACCTGAGGGCCAAGACTATCTCTCGGTCATTGTATCCCTTACCTCCTCAGCATCTTTCACAGTGCACAGAACAAGGGAAGGGAGGCTTCATAAGCAGACACTGTAATAAAATGAAATGACCACATCTGCAGCCCAAAGGAAATGGTGCCGAGTGCTTCTTTTTCTCATGCACGTAGAGCCTCACAAAGTTAGGGTGCTCCTGGTCAAGGCACAAAGCCCAGAGTCTGAGACCAGTCGGAGGAACCACACACTCTTTAATCTTTCCCGAATACATTGGTTAAGCCTGAAGATCATTGGAACAATCTTGAACCTGGCATTCCTCCATCAGTGCTTGGGAAACAAGCAATGGGGTATGATTTGCAGGTTACAGCCTTGTACCAAAGGCTGTCCCAATAAATGCAGTTCCCTTACTCTTTTCTTACAGCCCCAGGAGAGAAATTATGGGGCCATCGTGACCCTCCTTTTGCCTCGTTTGGAATCCAAAAAAAGATATTTCCTTCTTTTACTCATTCATTCAACAAATATTTATCAAGTGCCTTCACGGGTTCAGGCAGCATTCTAAAGGCTTATAGGATACATAGTAAAAAAAAATAATAATAATACAATGATCCCTGCCCTCTTGTAGCTTAATTCTAATGGAAGAAGAAAGATGATATTAACAAACATGATCAGTAAGTGCATTTCCTAGTGCACCAGACGTTAAGTGCTGGGAAAGAGGAAGAGTGCAGCAGGTCATGGGGTGCTGTCTATGATGCTACTGAAATCACAACGTGCAAGCAAACAGAATACCTCCAGAGGTCCTGTTGTGAGAGGTGATTTTCTCACTGTGTAAGCTCATTCAAGTGGGATTTCTCTTCCTCAACTCAGAAAGCATCCTAACTAAAATAAGGCAGGCACTCCGGCATGCCTTCCTTAAGATGAATGGTCTTCCACAAGTCCTGCCTGTCCCCTAGACAAGAAAAAGGAATTACTAGAAGATATAAGAGTCTCAGGGTTCCATTGGGGGATTCTCCTGAGGGTCTTTGATGACCCCATGTTCTTAATCATTCAATTACATCCATCCAGGTAATCTCCTTCTTGCTGTCAGACATGGGAATCAGAGAGCTGCACCTCAAGGTATACCCCCAGGACAAGATTCAAGATTTACACCGAGGTTCTATTCAGAGACATGCTCCGCCCACAGGCACCAGGCCACCAGCACAGCCCAAGGACAGCTAGCACCATCTCTAGCCTGATAATGGCCACAGCCTCCCAGCTGGTCTCCCTCCTTCCTTCTCGCCCTACTATATTTGGTTACCTTCAAAGCAGCCAGAGTGGTTCTTTTATATTTCCTTTTATTTTTTTTTCTTTTTTAAAGATTTTATATATTTATTTGGGAGAGAGAGAGAGAGCAGGGGGAGGGGCAGAGGGAGAGGGAGGGGGAGGGGCAGAGGGAGACGGAGAAGCAGACTCCTCTCTGAGCAGGGAGCTGACTCGACTTGGGCCTTTGATCCCAGGATGCTGGGATCATGACCTGAGCCCAAGGCAGACACCTCACCAACTGAGCCCCCCAGGTGTCCCCAGAGTGGTTCTTGTAAAACATGTCACATCCTGTTACTTCTCCCCAATTGCTTCTCATCACTTATAGGCCCTGTGCCATCTGGCCTGGGTTAGCTCCAACCTCATGTCCCATCCCTCCTCCTTCTCCGCCAGCCACACTTGCTCCCTGGCTGTTCCTTAAGTCTGCCAGTGTGCTTCCATCTAAGGCCCTTTGCACTCGCTGTTCTCCAGACACCTGCAGGCTTACAGCTTTACTTCCTTCAGATTTCTGCTCAAACATAACTCTAGCATTAAGGCCTCGCCTGACCAAGCTACCTAAAATAGCACGCCACACAGATGTGACATTCTCCTTACCCTGCTTCATTTTTCACCATAGCACTTGTCACACCTGAAATTATCATGTAGGTACATGTATTCATTTCGTCTTAAGATTTATGTATGTATTATTTATTTGAGAGAGAGAGCACGCGCGTCAAGTAGGGAAGGGGCAGAGGGAGAGACTCTTAAGCAGGCTCCGTGCTGAGTGGGGAACCCAACATAGGGCTCAATCCCAGGACCCTGAGATCATGCCCTGAGATGAAACCAAGAGTCAGACACCTAACTGACTGAGCCACCCAGAGACCCCTCCATTTATTTATTTCTGTGCTCCCTGCCTCCCCCTACAAAAACGTGAGCTCTATGAGGACAAGGACTTTGCCTACTAAGTGCCCAGCACTTAGTAGGTGCTCAATAAAAATTTGCTGAATGAATTAATGGTAACTCTCCTGACCCTACCTCACTCTGTGGCTTAGTAGGACATTCACACAAAGACACACATTGCTTTTCTTCCTCTCCACTCCTCCTCTGACTCTGATAGTATCTTTAGGGAAGCTCGCCTTCCATCTTCTTTTTTCATTCCCTTGAAGAAAAAAAGCAATTATTATCCTTTGAAGAGTCCTGTCTGATTAGTAATCTGATTAGTGCTACAGTTCTTGGGCTGCACACTAGCAAAACCATCTCCTGGAGACCAAGCTGTGCTGGGACTGATAAAGAAAGCCTCGTGAGGCACCAAGCATGAGCAAGCAAGAGTGTGTACAAGGTCAGGGAGCGGGGTTGGCTTTCGCCTCATCATGGAGCCCAGCACAAGGCTTGGAAGTTTTGGAAGCATCCAGAGGCTGTCTGTTTGGCATGGACCTTGGCTGTCTATGGCTTACAGGCAGAAGTGTCCACCCATCTCTGTGACCAATGGCCGTGACATTCAGGAATCTGAGTAGGAGGGGACAAGCAGAGCTAACGCCATGCAGTGTTTATAAGCTCAGAGACACATGTGGCTTCTCAGGAATAACTGGGGGATGATTGAAAGGAATTTCATTTCCAGCAACATAGTTGGTAGACACCCACGGTGTCATAATTTAAACCCAAGAAGGAAGTGTGACATCATTTTCTACTCCCAAGCTTGTGAGGGCTGGGATTCTAGGGTTGTACCTTAAAAAAAAAAAAAGTGCAGAGTTGGAAATCAGAGTTAGGTATAAAAATGAACCAGGTAGGGGCGCCTGGGTGGCACAGCGGTTAAGCATCTGCCTTCAGCTCAGGGTGTGATCCCGGCGTTGTGGGATCGAGCCCCACATCAGGCTCCTCCCGTATAAGCCTGCCTCTTCCTCTCCCACTCCCCCTGCTTGTGTTCCCTCTCTCACTAGCTGTCTCTATCTCTGTCAAATAAATAAATAAAACCTTTTAAAAAAATGAACCAGGTAAATCAATCGTCAAAGTTACAGAAACGGTCAAGAAGTCTTCAGTAAATGTAGCCCCAAATTCTGCTACTACTTCCTCATTTTTCCTTCCTTAAATTAGTTTTTTCCTTCAAACGTCAGCATGCTGGAGAAGTTGTTTCAAAAATTATATTCACTTTTTTCAGTTGTATTTAATTGCTGGCGTTGTATCTTTTTTTTTTTTCCAGTATAACAATTTGGCGTTTTGAACACATTATTGCTTAAACAGTGTTTTGTGGGTCACCTGGGGAACTTTAAGTTCCCTGTGTGCAACTAGGTATTCTTGTGATGTATCCACTGAAAAATTTTGGAACATCATTTGTTTGTAAATCAAAGCTGTTCAACAGTGAGTTGTTTGATCACTGATGTTTACTATGAGCAGAATGATCTTGGTTAATCCATCTGCTGTGGCCCAGGAAGTTCTGTCTTTGGAGAAGAGAAAGTCAGGGGAGGGAAGAGTTTGAAAGGATGGTCAGAAGGGTGACCCTGTCGGTCGGTTTGGAACAACAGCATCGATCTTCTCCAGGGAAGTGGCTGTTAGTTGGACAGTAGCCACGATAAAGACCATTAATTCAGACCAATGGTATCCGGTGAATTAAGAGCGTTTCATGCTCTTTCAGCATTTGAAGATATCTCTTCCAACTGCTCCAACCTGCCTCAAACTATATATTACCTGGTTAATAGAAAAGTAGCATATTAGCAAAATATGCAGAGGGGTGTGTGTGTGTGTGTGTGTGTGTGTGTGTGTGTGCACATTGTGTACTGTGTGTTTGTGTGTTTATGTGTGTGTGTGTTGAGGAATGCAGGGTTGTTCATTACACTAACCCTCCTTGAAAGCCTGCTTGGAGAGTTGGCAGTGGAAGGGTGCAGTGGGGGAGTGGTTATAAAGCTAAGTCAAACCTGGTCCCTACTTTCAAGACAGTAAAAATTCAGAGGGGAAAAGAACGTGAATAGAAACAAACTCAAAAGGGATGCTCTAAGTAACACGTACGGTCACTTTCATGCCTGAGATTTTCTTATTCTGGTCCATTTATCTGTCAATAACCATGTATTGGGGTCACCTAAGAGAAATTTAAACAGAGGCCCATGGGCACAACAGAGGTGTAATGACTTCCAAATGTGGGGCTGTAAGGGGCAGATGACGTCTAAGCTGAATCTTAAATTGTATGTAGAAATTTGGGAGGTAAATTTGTGGTCTCAGTGGCACTGCAAGAAGAGGGTGGTGTGTAGAAGCATGGCGGCAAATTCAGGGATTGATTGGGGTTTAGTGATCCTAAAGCATAAGAGGGGTTTGTGGTAGGTTTAAAATATGTCTACAAATTCTTTGAAGCCCCTCCCACAAAGGGTGGGTCTATGCATGTTATATATTATATACTGTGTGTGCCATATGTTATATGTTGTTATATTTAATGTAAAAATGAAGGCATATAATGCAGCTATATTATATGTATTCTATATATTTTATTATACATTATATAATAAACTAATACATATTTATTTTATATACTATCTATAATAAATGAAGGTATATAATTATACTATATATAATATTCTATTTTAATGATAAATGATTAATAATATATGATAAATGATATATTTATAAGTGACATAAATAACACATATGTCATTTATAAATATATCATTTATTTTATATATTACATATAATAAATGAAGATATATTTCAGGTAGCATATATATATAAATGAAGGTAAAGCCAACTGTCCCAAATCTAAATAACAGCTTACATCTCATTCTCATAAAGTCCAAGTGAGTATTTCTGACCAGAAGGCAGCCAGGGACACAGGTTCCTTCCCTCTTGTGATTCTCTCTTCCAAGGCTACCATGTTGCCTGCACACAGTCCATGGATGGGGAGAGTGGTGTTTAAGGGCCAATCTGGAAAGTGGCACTCATCACTCCCATCTATTCTGTTGGCCAGAACTCAGTCACATGTCAATATCTAACCACAAGGGAGACAGTGCACCAGGGGGAGAAGAAAATAAAATTGATATGCATGGCTCATCAGTCTCTGACACGTATTTTTTTTTCCAGTAGGCTCCACGTCCGGCATAGAGCCCAACGCAGGGTTTGATCCTACAACACTGAGATCAAGACCTGAGCTGAGATCAAGAGTTGGGTGCTTAACTGACTGAGTCACCCAGGTGCCCCTTGACACATATTCATATTACCTACATTTCATTTTTGTGGGATTTCCGAGGAGTTTGGCATTATTATTTCCATTTTATAGATAGGATAGTTCGGACTCTAATGCAGCCTGCCTAAAATCATATAACTGATGGGTGATAAGACTACAGTTCAGATCTAGGCTCATTTTAATAAACCCACCCTCTTTTATGCTAATTACTTATATGCCAATTTCTCCCACCCTTGCTCCTATTTCCCAAAGGAAATATTTAGATTGTTATGTGTCTTTATAAATAGTTATAATTGTTTGAAACACTGCTTGATCAAACACGGGTTTTCACAAAGTTCTGGGTAGTCCTAACCCACCCTTAATCTTTCTTGGTTTGCCTAGGATTTGTTTCAGCTTATCCTAGCTCCAGAAAACCTATCTAGATTTTCCTCAAGAACCTCTACATTCAGCTCTCATGTATCTTCTGTTCTTCTTTAACAGGACAATCAGATCTTTTTCCAATTTAAGCAGACATAATGGAATACACTTCCTTCTTTAATTTCACAATTAGCATTCTGATCGCTCTGATTAACTTGAATATTTCCTGGTTTTCAGGCAAAGCAGAAAGAAAAAAACAACAGTTACATTTAAAGTTTATCAGAGTCAATTTTCCTCCTAATCACTGATCTCTCGTCAACTAGCTTTCTGCCCTCCCAACCAATATTTAGCAGTTTTGCCTCTAAGGTCATGTTATTGATCGGTCTGCATGCCCTGAGTGCATGCTCTGTGACAGGCACTGTGTAAAAGAATATGGTTTTGCTTTGTTTTGTTTAGCAAGAGCAGTTTTATTTTATTTTTTAAACTTTTTTTAAAAAGATTTTATTTATTGGGGCGCCTGGGTGGCACAGCGGTTAAGCGTCTGCCTTCGGCTCAGGGCGTGATCCCGGCGTTATGGGATCGAGCCCCACATCAGGCTCCTCTGCTNTGCTATGAGCCTGCTTCTTCCTCTCCCACTCCCCCTGCTTGTGTTCCCTCTCTCGCTGGCTGTCTCTATCTCTGTCAAATAAATAAATAAAATTTTAAAAAAAAGATTTTATTTATTTATTTGTCAGAGAGTGAGCGAGAGTGAGCACAAGCAGGGGAAGGGGCAAGCAGAGGGAGAAGCAGGCTCCCCGCAGAGCAAGGAACCCAATGCAGGACTCGATTCAAGGATCCTGGGATCATGACACGAGCTGAAGGCAGACACTGACCAACTGAGGCACCCAGGCGTCCCAAGAATATAGGTTGATGTACAGATAGATTATTGTCTGACAGAGGGTCTGGGGCAAACATCAGCCTCACTTACTGCGGGCTTCAGTGCACAGAAGTACCTCCTGTTCTCTTGGCATCTGCAGAAAGTTGTGCTTGGATGAGGACACAGCCGAATGTGCTTCAGAACTTTGCTGCAGAACACGAAGCCCCACCCCTGCTTTTTATGGAGCATGCACGGCAATGAGCATGCGCAGAAGAAACATGGTGGGCTCGGCCATGGTCGCCAAGCACTCTGCGCGTCGGAGGTGGCTGTTGAGAGGAACACCAAAAAAACACTGTCCGTCCAGCTAGATCTCAGGCGCTCGTGAATTGGGGCACAACCTCTCCTGCTGGTGGAAAAGAATTCCTCAAATCTCAGTCAGTCCAGTCAGGCAACGTGGGATGCGAATCCTAGTTCCGCACCTGGACATTGACTGCTCGTCTCCGTCGTTGAGAAGATGGATTGGATACGGTCCTTAAACACAGGGAACGCCGGGTCTAAAATGAGGGACTTTCATGGAATCAAATCATTACGGGGCATGTGTGACGGATACATTCTTTAAAAGCTTGCCTGAAGTCTGTTTTTCTATCCAGTGGTGCTTAGCGGAATCCTGGGGTGAAAATATTGCTCAAGGCCCTTGTTTTCTCATGGAGGCAGCATGAATGCCCAAAGGGCCTGTGAATCATACAAATGAATAGAGTAGGCCACACATAAGAGACCCAGGGTTGGTGGCATGCAAATTCTGGCAAAGTTGATCTGTGGGCTGAAACCCACTCATGGCAATGCCCTCTACACTAAGCTTATTTTTTCAGTCTGGGCCCCTGAGGAAATCCCTCAGCACTGTCTGCCTACATCTAGAAAATGCAGTGAACTTCTCAGCTCATATAGCAGGAATGATGAACCTCCCAGTTTGCAGGTGGCACCAAAGGGAGCCATTTCCTGCCATTTTTGAAAACTGCAAAAACACCACCGAATAGTTTAAACCCATCCAGATTTTTGGCTAAGCCACGCCAAGTTCTTCCACATCAGTTAGGCTAACTTCTATCATAGTTTTCTACAATAAATTCAACCCAAATACTGTATCTATGAACTTGCATCTAATCGATTGAGTTAAATTTTTATCCCGGTCTCTCCTTTGATGCCACTGTCTCTGGGAAGCACTGTCTGGTCCTCGGGTCTGCATTACACGCTCCTCGATGGCAGCTTGGATTGACCTCTATTTGTGAAGGGATCATTGTCAAAAAGTGAAAAACATGCGTCTATGAAATCGCACAAACCCAGGTTTTAAAAAATATTCATTTTATTAATTAAAGGGGGTAGCCAGTAAAGCGATAAAGCCAATTTCAGGAACATTGGAGCAACAGAGGTTTATATAGCACATCATGAAGGCATTTAAAAAAAAAATCTTAGAATAAGATGACTGGGTTAGTTACAAAATTGGCTAATGTCTTACAGGGTGATAAACGGTAAACCTTTGGGGTTATCTTTTCTATGGAACAGAATTCATTTCATTCATATTGGTAATAGACAAGAATCAACTGTGTGGTTATCAGTTTTCAATAAATGAACATCTACCTTTCCAAAACTGTAAAATATCTGAACCGATAGTAAATAGGAAGTCCGATGAAGGTACAGTTAACCCTGGAATGGGTCTGCCGCTACAAGGCACTACACAGCACTACACTGAAAAGACATCCAGTAATCCCTTTTGTCTACTTCTAAGTTTTTGGACAACGTTTGGATGAATACCCGTTTTGGGGAAATCGTTCTTCATATAATAGAGCATACATTATTATTATTAGCTCATAATAATAATAAAACAATTGCTAAGCTTTACGGAGCACCAGCTTTGTCAGGCACATACATTTTCCCATGTGTGTAAAACTAAGAAGCCGTCACTTCTCACCCATTTTATAGATGAAACTGAAGCTTAGCCAAATGAACTTTCCTCAAATCACTCAACTAGTGAACAAGCATTAGAACCCTGATCTGCCTGTTGGACTTAATATCTCTGCTCTTAGCCACTCATAGCATTTATTATCTAGTAGTAAAACAGCCCATTTATTTGCCTCTCTTCTCACTGGACTGTGAGTTCCACAAGGGCAAAGGTTATGGTTTCTTGTTCATTGATATTTTCCTTGTATCTGTTGATATCCAGCACATAATAAGCACTCAATAAATATTTCTTAACATTAAATTGAACACAGGACACCTGGGTGGCTCAGCTAAGCGTCCGACTCTTGATTTCAACTCAGGCCATGATCTCAGCGTTGTGAGATGGAGCCCTGAGTTAGGCTCTGTGCTCAGCACTGAGTCTGTTTAAGGCTCTCTCTCCCTCTCCCTCTGCCCCTCCCCCATTGCGTGCACACTCTCTCTCTCTCTCAAATAAATTTTGAAAAATTAAATTGAACATATAAAAGCAGAGAATCAGATTCCAATTCTAATATATTTTTATTAGCTCTCACACTTCTCTTATAATATAACCACAGTAGCCTTCCTTTAAATAAACAATTCAGTTTGAACATTAATATTCATGTGTACACAATGATGTTGTACTCAGCTTTTTAGGATTTGCTGATTAGGTACATGCAGGTGAACTTGTAACATAAACGATGTCATGGCCTGGAATGCCTCTCAGGGAACTGGGCAGAAATGCCTTATAATTGGTCTTTACTCCAGATTTTCTTGGAGCAGAATTTACTTTTTTTTGGTTTCTCTGACTGCTTCATATATGTATACATGAAAGAAACATAAACAGCTTCATATTTTAGGAGAGCTGGCAGCAATCCATTCTCCTTGCTTTCTGGAAGATTCGAGCACCCTTCTGTGGTAATGGAATGGAATGTGCTTATATTTTGAGCACTTCGTTGATATAGCGCTGGTATGCTTGTTGACAGGTTGTTATGCCTGTCATAATTAGATAAGTATGCCACCAATGGGTAATACGTTGCATATGACACCACGTGCTTGTGTATGTGTGTGTGCACGCGCATGTGTGTTTATAGAGTAGTCATGAAATGAGTTCTGGTTTCTATTCTTGACCTGCCAATTCAGTGAGTCATTGAGTATCACTTTGGTCAGTCATAAGCCCTCAGTGCCCTGATATCATACCTTCCACTAGAACACATAGGAACTCAGGTAAAAGCTACTGTACAGAAATCTGAATGCTCAGGGCTCTCAATTTTTCATCCTCAAAAGGTAGCGTAATTATTTAAGGCTCATATCACTTTGGGAAAGAACGCCTGTCCAGTTTATCATCATCAGAAGAAAAACCGTAGAGGTCACATGTTGGGGCACCACATGTATTTTAAATGAAAGTAAACTCCATGCACCTGGATTGCCTAAGAAATGGACTCGAAGGGAACAACCTAAAAAATGATCATTTTTACTTCTATGGCAGAAATGATTTTGAAATACCATAGCGAGGAATCTTTTGCAAATCTATTCCTTTCTATAGTTTATATGAAATGTTCCATTTGTTACCATGACTTTTAAAAATATGAATAAAAAGAAGATGAGAAAGCTATTTATTGTGTGGTGTTAATAGCCCACCACCACTAGGTATATTTAAGAGAGCATACAATGGTAAGAGTTGTACCATTCATTATACAGCAGTGTGAATAACATAGTAATATATGAATGAATATATTCTCACTGTAAAAGAAATAAGCCATTGGTATGTATAGAGAGTAAATCAGGAACATCTCCCAATCTACCCTCCCTAACAGTTTGGAGGGCTACTTTTTAGTCCATTTCTATGCATTTTATAAATACAGAATACACATATGGTCTCTCTCATGCAAGTTCTCCCTTAAGCAGAAATGGTATCACCCCACAGTCATTGTTCTAGAACTCGTGTTTTTGTATGAAACAGTCTATCTGAGGAGTCACATTTCTTAAAACTTTCCTTTATGTCTTCTGAGTTTTGCCTCTTATTTTAGAAATTCTTCCTGTATCCCACTGGGTATACCAATGGATTTTTAAAGCGAGGGCATAAATGTTCATCCATGTTGGACGGACTGGGCAGGCATTTAGAAAATGACCATCTGCTGGTCCAGAGGTGGGGTAAAGACAGTGACTGTGTTGGCCAGGGCTCTGTGCCAACGCCTCTTTGGTTACTCATAGGCGCTCCTTATTGCTTCACCTCTCCTTGGTCCCTCCCACTTCCTGCCCAGCCCCGTCTTCCCTCCAGGTCATCACTGTCTTTGCTTTCCAGGGGACAACAGTGCTTTCCAGGTAAGTAGAGGGGGCCCATGGAGGGTGAAGGGGGATGGGTAGGTTCTAAAAACATTTCTCCTTTTAGTACGTGAGGAGAGTGGGTCTGGGTCTGTATCCAGATGTGAGGGTACAGGCAACTGAAATGAGAAGTAACCTCCAATTTTATGCTAGTTCAGTTCAGAGAAGTCAGAAGGAAAACTGTTTCTTGTGCTTCGGAAATTTGATCAAGCATTAGCATTTTGGTAAACGGTCAAAACTGGTCAAGGATCTAAATCTCCTTTATCTTCAAGACCAAAAGAAAAGGAATGACAAAAGCTGATGAAAAGGTGTGGTCAAATTTTGAACATTTAGTTACCAATTACCTAGTTTATATGAGCCAAATTTTTTTCTACCTTCTACTTTCTATTGCCTTTCCCTCCAATTTTTACTGCTTTTTAGTCCTTCCTAGCACCTTAAGATGGATGGAGGAGAGAAAAAGAGATGTATTCCATGTAATCAATTTTCCACTCCAGTAGAGTCATATTTTATGTGAAGGTTTAGTTTCCAAAGGGAGAACATAAGGCCAAAATCACATGCAGTCAAAAAGGCCATAAGACCTGGGATATAACCAGTTTTGTTTTGGTTTTGTTTGTTTTTGCCTATGGCATTGAAACAGGTATGTTTATTCAACCAAGCGCAAGATAAAATTATTGATTTGAACAGGTGAAGGGAAAATAAGTACATTTAAACTCTAGACTGATGTTCTGTGTGTTGCGACCATCCACATAATTTGCAAGGTCTAGTGCAAAATGAAAATGTGGACTCTTCATTGAAAAATTATGAAGAATTTCAATGGCAGAAGCAGAGCATCAAACTGAGTATAGGGCTCTTTCAAGTGTAGGGCCTTGTGCACCTGCTCAGTTTGCATACCCATGAAACCAGAATGTAATGGGTAAGAAGCTTGGAATGTAATAAGAAGCTTGGAAACTGAGATCGACTCAGGAAGAGAAGCCTTACAACTCCCCTAGAGAGAACAGGGGGCAAAATCACTGCCTATATTTAAATTATTCTGTTGTGCTCCCTGCACCCTGTCCCATCTGAGGACATATAGTTGAATTTACACTGTGCTTAATCAACACAAGATGCAACTCCACTATATAAGTTAAATGGTTGAGAGGTTGCAAATCTGTATTCAAATTATATTTGGGGATCTTCTGGGTTTTTTCCAAGGACTTATTTTAATTTAAAACTCAGATTTATGATGTGTAAAAAGAAAATAAGTATTTCTATTTCTTCACCTCGCAATAATTTTCATCGGCCCTTCGTCATGTATGTGCCAAAGCAATAGAACAAATTTAGACTATTGTGTAATTTATAGGTGGTAAGCAAACTGCATTACTATGAACTTTCTAAGTAGTTCAAAAAGTAAAGTTAGAAAAAATTAGGTGTGAAAATAAAAAGCTTATTTACTAAAGAGATTGCCTTTTAGACATTTTCCCCAGAAGGTCATGAACATAATCTGAGCAAGGAAGATTTTATTCTATGACTGCCTGATCTCTCTGAGCAAGAATGTGATACAAGGCTTGTTTTTTTAAGGGAATTGCCTAATATTTTATAGTACTATATTTTTTCAAAGTGACTTTTTATATACAAACCAGACTGAGGGCAGTTGGTCAGGTAATTGACCAAAAGGTTTCCAGATAGCAAGTTATTTAATGTCAAAGTAACAGTAGATTGTGTTTCCAGAATATTTTCTCTCTCCAGAGTGGGTCTCTGATGTTACCCCACTTCCTCCACCTTAAGGTTCTCACTCCAGCACATGCTGAAACTTGACTCATCAGCTGTGACAAAAAAAAAAAAAAATGCTTCCTTGTGGTTTGAGAGTTACATATTTGAGCTTTGAAATAAGTACCATACCTAGGGTCAGGCCGCTGGTCACCCAGGTAGACTGGACAACTTTCCTGACTCATGCTCACCTGTTCCAAGTTATGTAATAACACAAAAACAATACTTAACAAGTGCCTATAAAGCTAACAAAAAGAAGCAAAGCCGCAATGTGTCATTGTCACAGTGTCCAAAATTTGGGAGGATATTTTTGGTTAATCCTTCTATTGTGGAGTTTTTAGGGTGGTGATGGCAGTTGTTGAGTGGTGGTTGTTATTTGGCAAGAATCAAAATTGGAGGCTTCTGTTACCCTGACTGCTGATTGCAACAAACAATAGAAACAAGGGCATGCTCACAGGAAAGAACCTATGGGTTGCAACAGCATTTTAGCCTTAATTTCCTGGTTTGTATCAAGTTGTATATTTTAGAAGAGGGGAGAGAGTGGCATAAGGAGACACACATACAAATTTATAGAGATCAGCAGCCAAGTTTGTTCAGAGAGATTTGCCTAACAATTTCAATAACACGGATCAGTGTTTACTGTGTAAGCGCTTCAGATGCTTTACCTCATTCCATCTTCACTATAACCCAATGAGATAGTTATCATTGGTTTTCCATTGACCAAGATCTCATGGGTAGTTAATGTCAGAGCCAGGGTTGAACCCAAAACAAGCCCATGTTGTAACAATGAATTATTCCATCTGGAATAAGTGGCTTTCTATCCTCTTTAAAATGTTGCCTGTCTGGTTTTTTTCTAGAACCAATTTTGCCTCCACAATTCAGACATGATTTCAGCACGAGACAGAAATACTTCAGGCTATACAAAATTCACTTACATTCCTGCATGAAACTTTCTTCCAAATAATGCCAATTTACAGAAGATACAGTGGTTTTTATGTGTGCAGTTGGGGGAATGGTGTTTCTGTACATCCTTGAAGCAAACCCACAAGAGCTGGGGGCTGCTTATTTATATTAACCAATGTTGAAACTTCTCCGGTAGAGAGGTGCTGCCCAGAACTCTAGAGGAAGTGAGATGTTTTATCTTTTGCGTGCACACGAAGTTTACAGTTTAAGTTTTCAGAGAGCCTGGGAGGGTGTGACTCCCAGGAGCTAATCTTTCAGTCCAGCCATATGCAAATCTGGGCCGGTGTTTATGTGGACGTGCAGACACAGAGGTGACAAGGTTGGTTGCTGACGCGCGTGGGAACGCACCTGCCCTGTTTGTTGGGCTGTGTCTGTGCGGACGGCGTGATGGTGGGCACCCAATTTGGATCGCCCCGCCTAGATGAGGGGTGTTCGAGTAGTAAAAGTTCCACCCGCTTGTACCATCATCCACGCTCGCGCTCCGCGGAAGCCCAAGCCAGCCCCGCTCTCTACAAGCACACCCAAGAGGGGACCCAAGAGGGGACCCACGCGCAGCCTCGCCACGCCCCCAAAGCCCCCGCTCCGCCCCAGACCCCCGCCCCCGACTCGGTCCCGCCCCCAGCTCCCGACAGCCCCGCCTCCAACGCTGGGCGCTCCCAGCGGTGCGGCTGCCCCAGTTCCGTAAACACTTTTCTCCCCGCCCCTAGCAGTCCCCGGACCGCACCACTCGAAGCCTGCGGGGAGGGCCGTTTCCTCTCGCATGCAGAACACCGTCAATCCAAGCTCTCCTCGGCCTCCTTCTCCGAACCTGAGTTAAACTATTCTGTAGTAGGTCCAGTCTGTCAGAGCTCTGCGATCGGAGCCTGAAGTGACCTGGATTTCCGCCCCTACCGCGGGCCGTCTTCCCCCGCTCGCCTGTTACACTGCTCCTCCGTGGCTGTCTCCTCAGAATCCCTCCCGGCCCTTTAAATACCGCGTGGGGCGCGGGGGGGAGACCGGGAGGCTAGGGGTTGTTGGACTGGTGAGTTTTCGAGGTGTTTGTGCGGTGCTCGGTGAGGGGACACCCAGAGACCCCTGACCCAGGCTCCCTCAGTCGCCTTTCTCCTCCGCCTGTCTCTGCGCCGGACCCGGTGCGTATCCATCCGGGGGAGGGAGTCGCCGGCTCTGAGGTGACGGGCCCGGGTCAGTGGACCAGGGCACCTCGCCCCAGGGCAGCCCGAGGGCCTCCCCCGACCCGCCTCGGAACTCTGTCCTGGGAATCCGGTCCTAGGGGTGTTAAAGCCTGGCTTCTTGCTCCCCCATCCCCTTGTTTGACCTCGAACCGCCGTCCCGCGTGGGAGCGGGGCACGGGCACCGAGTGGCCGCGGCGGGTGTCAGCGTGGCCGCGGGCTTCTGGCCCCGGCGGCGGGGTCGCGGCCGCTTGGCAGCTGTTTACGTCCTGCTGGATCCGTGCCAGCGACCTCGCAGCGAACGGCTTCCCACTATCCGGGCCCCGGAAGGGAGCCCCCTCTCGCCTGCGACCCCAGCCCAGCGTGGGTGGGAGAGCCGAGCCGCGGTGGGGGCCGGGTGCGGCCCAAAGCGTGTGTTTGGGGTTTGTTGCCGGGGTTTCCCTGGCACTCTGCTCGGCCTCCGGCGTCACCTCCCCCAAGGGTTTGTTTTGACAGGAAACGTGCTGCTGGAGGGGAGGGGCGGCGAGAGGGCTAGGTGTGCAGACTCCTGGTGCTTCCCCTCTAGCCGACTGTCCCGGGGAAGAGGGGGGAGATGCCGGTCAGGCCCGGGGCTCGAACCTCTGGCCTCTCGGGAATGACTTGTGCTTCCCAAAACCGCTCCTCTGGATGGCACTACTGGGGGTAACAGCGCAGATTTGAGGTGGCACGTGGACGAACAGGGTTCTGCGTTTTCGTTAGTATTGGGGAAAAACTCCCATTACACAAGCGATTTCACAATGATATAAAGTTTCCTTCTAAAATAAATGTATTTAAATGCAAAAATCTAGTCAAGATAGAACTGATTGATAAATTAGGGTATAGATGAGGTTGGAGATGTGGAAACAGGAGTGAACGATGGTACCCAAACGACTGAAGTTTGGGAAATAATTGTCTTAGGTGGTTGTCCTGTTCCTTTAACCTTGAGAAACCAGACAAGTTGTCCTTGTCCCCAGTGGGCCCCTCCGCTCCAAGATCCCTGTGGTCCCATGGCCTCCAGCCCAGCCAGAGACCCTGCTCTTTGCCACCTGCCTATCAGAATGAGGCTATGGCCATGGTTCCCACTTTAGGTGGCTTCCTGCCGTTCTTGTCCTCTTGCCTCCAGGGGTTTCATACATCACTCTGGCAGCTTGTGGAGGTTGCCTCACTTGAAGTGGCCCAGGGCTGAAGATACTCAGTCATGTGTGGAAGGAGCTTCAGTGCCATTCTGTGAGGGGTTGAAGCCCCCCAAGGAGGAAGCACAGGTATTAAACAGGCCAGCCAGGGGTGGGAGGAGAAGTGTTTCCAAGTGTGAAAAGTGCCTAGAAATCCTTCTCCCTGATGCTGTAATGTTATGTGTTGCATGAACATCTGCTTTCTTAGACAATGACTGGCTTGTTGGCTTTTATCTAGCTCTTTGTTGGCTCTAATTTGATGAAGACCAGTATTCTCTAGCTGAATGGATCAGGAACCTATCTCTCTGCTCTGTGGTTTATGCCTTGCTGCATATGAATAACTTTTTTGCACTGCTGTTTGGGACTGGTTCTAAAGCAGCATTTTGCAGAATATGGAGATTTTCCACACCATCTACAATTTTTCTTTTCTTCAGAGCCCAGGCTCATTCCTCTGACTCTTGTCCTTTACTACACATATGTGAATGCTTGTCTTTGCATGTGACCTTGATCTGTTCTTCAAGGATGACACCCACTAGATAGCTCTTGAAATTTCTCATTTCCGTGACCCAACCTTAAGTGGTTGGGCTCCATTCCTTGTCCAGAGCACTGCTGGCTTTTCTGAATAATTCCCCTCAAAATGTTTTTGATATTAGTTGTAAGCAGTTAAGACTTTTGATAATATGTGGGTTTTAACTAGGGATTTTGCAGTGATTAAAGAATGGCTCCCTGATAGAGGATTTTCATTTACTCTAGTGGGGTGGTTGAGAATTATTTGGACAATAGACTCTTTCAGTGATGCCCTTCACGGTATAGCACTTTGAGCAGCCACCCCGGGGTAAGGTCAGCTTGTTACCACATATGCAAGTGTCCACGTGGTGTTGGGTAGATCGATTTGGCAGACTGAGAGTGGAAAGAATGAGCAGCACACCAAATTTTCTCCTGCCATCGAGTGGTAGAAAGCATGGGCTATAAGAATCCATGGCCTGGATTTCAGTTGTACTTCTGCCACTGCTGCGATCCCCAGCGCAAGTAATTTACCCTCTCTGGGCCTCAGGTTCTTATCTATAAAATGGGGATAATAGCAATACCTCAGATAACAAGGTTACAATAAAAATTCAAGGAGATAAAACACTTAAAGCACTTATGGGGGCTTGGATATAATAAGCACACAGTAACTATTAGCTCTAATTGTTATTATTTACTATCAATGAGCATTGAGAAAGTGGAAAGACACAATGTAAACTTTCTTTAAGCTCTGGAACTCTGAGCCTTTGCTAGTTTGAGTTATAGGTTCCTGGGGAATGTGTTGAGGTGGGCACTGGGAATTGGAAAGGGGAGACATAGCCTTTCCTGCAAGCAGCTTAAAATTTAGTGGGGAGGCAGATATGTAAACAGCAACTATAGTACTTAAAGTGACTGCATAATGAGAATATGAGCAATGTGAGTGAGGCAGGAGAGAAGGAAACCTCAAGTTGTAATATGAATAGGAATGTGGCTTAATTTGTTCATCAGCGAGACTCCTCGGGCTCCCCCTCTATCCCAGGAAGTGTTCTGAGCTCTAGATGGCTAATTTAGATGGAGTGATGATATCAGAGAATGTCACTTTGAAGTTGTAATGTTTAATTTCAAACCTGAATGATAACAAGGACTGCATCCCATGGAGATCAGGGACAAGAACATGCTAGGGGAGAGATAACATACTCCAGAATAGGAAGTTTGGCATATTTGAGATACGTGAAGAAAGCCACTATGTCTGTAGCAGGACGGGTTAGAGAGAGAGAGAGAGAGTGATATGGGATGGTTCAGGCAGAGGCCAAATGACAGAGGAATATAAAGCATTGCCAGGAAACTTCTTAAGAAAAGGGAAACCACCTGGAGATTAACTCTTAAAAGGGATGATTTATTGTGCCTCTTCTGAAGGGTTCTGGCCTACTTCCTGTTTTATTCTCTAGACACTGTTCAAGAAGGACATTGGGACAAGCCAGACTATCTAGAACTTAGAGAAAAAGTTGTAAGAACACTACAAAGAACTCCTTTTTGTCTACCTTTTACTCATATTCACCTGTTAACATTTTGCTCCGTATGCTTTATTGTTTTCTCTTTTACTCATTAAATTAGCCGTGAGAAAGTTGCATACATCATGGCCCTTTATTCCTAAATATGTAGTCAGAGTACATTTATCAACTTGAGTAAATTTGACATCGTAATACAGACAGTAAATTCAAGTTTGTATCAATGCTGTCAATTGATCCAATAATAGTGTTTTTCCCCCTCTGATACAGGATTCAGTCAGGGATCATCTCTTGCACTCAGTTGTCAAGTCTCTTTTCATCTGGAACATGTCCTCAACATTTCTTTGTTTTTTGTGACATTGACGTGTTTGGAAATCATAATTTCTTTTAGTAAGAATAAAATAATAGTTGACAATCTGTCAAGCACTTACTAGGAGCTTAAGTATTTGCCATAGACTATTTCAGTTAATCTTCACAACAATTCTGTGAGGTAGATACTATTATTAAACCCCTTTTACAATGGCTAAGTTCCCTCTGTCCAGTCAGTAAATATCAAGAGTTAGGACCAAGAACCCAGTCCACCTGATTCCAGAGCCAGTGTTCTTACTGCTCCATGGACATGTACATTGTCACTGGTGGATCTTTGTAATCCTGAACCTGTGCTGGACCATTTGCAGATGAGTTTGCTATGGAAAGGAAATAGAAAAATAAAGTTGGTAGTGTGGACACAGGCTAAGAAATCAACTAGCAAATTAAAAACCCATCTCCCTTCTATCTGTTGTGGGACACAGAACTATCCCCTATGGATCCCTTTACCCATTTCCTCCTCTCTAAAATGTCAGTGGTGGTCATATTGCCATTCATTCAACAATAAATGTTTAAGGGTTGGCTGCATCTCAGTCATTGGTCTTGGAAGGGATTATATAATATTGAACTTATTAAATGAGAAAGAATGTAATGAAAAATGTGATTATGTGCAACTGTAGTGTTGGAAGTTTTGCTTGTAGTTATCCATTGTTTTCACCTTTGACTTTACCTTGGGCCAGCAGTAAATCCTCCAGGTAGGATGAGATGTGGTGTTTCTGAGAAGTTGTATGGTTTGCTTGTGATTGGCAGTGGTGAAAGTTAAGTAGGTCTAAGTTTGTCAGTATGAGAAGCATTACCTTTCTTAAAGAAATAGACTGGATTTATTATCACTATTCTAAGAGAGAATCCAAAATAGTTTTTAAAGCCATCTAATTACCCTCAATGGCTTTTGAGTCAAGTAGCTTTGTCCCCAGATGACTTATATGGAAATCCGAGACCAAGAAAAGTAAGAACAGATGTGAAGGAACTTGCAGAAGACCATTTGCACTGGGATGGGCCATTTGCTTTCAGCTTTAGTGTCTCAGACAAGTACAGGAGTTCTGTTGTAGGTTAACTAGCAGTCTTGTGTATCTGTAGGGGAATATGCTTTTATCATCTTGGAAAAAAACAGTTCTCCCCTCTAGAGTTTTTAATGCCTGAAATGATAATAACAAGAAAAAGATTCAAATAATACTAATCATAGCAACCATCTATATCCTGTTTTTTCTGTCAGACACTGTTCCAAGCACTCTACATATATTAACTAAATGAAGTCCCACACCAACCCAATGCATTGGGTATTATTAGTATGCCTAGAGGAGGAAAGAGGCAATTTCCTTATAGAATAATAATGGGCATTTGGGCTTCAAAGGAAAGTTTCTTCTTGGATGCATTAAAGCCCAGTTGTGCTATGGAGCCTTTTACCATCCAAACAAGAGTGTCTAAATATTTTGAAGCTTTCACATTTTCTGTTGCATTCCCTGTGCCAGAAACTCTACTTCCAGTGAATTGTTGGAAGGAAGCGTAGTTGCACATTATTAAGTATGTCTGCCATGAGCACATTTAATTTCAGAACTTCTAGCAAAGCCTCATGGAACTCTGGGTTTATAGAATTTTAGCAACTCCTAGCTGAAAGGGACCTTACAGCTGGCCCAGCTGCTCAGAAAAATGAGGTGAAGAGAGCCATGTGATGTGCATAAAGTCACACAGCAAATTAATGACAGATTCAGGCCTCAGACTCTAGCCTTCTAACTCATAACCTACATCTTTTTATTTTTAAATCTTTGTACTTTCCTGCCTTGTTAAACACAATTAAGGAACCTACAAAGTGTGCTGTTCATCTGGAGTAGAAAAATGAAATGGACAGTTATATTAACCTAGTTCATAAATTCCAATGGATAAAAGCTTTTATTCACCTTTACTTGGAAAAAAACAGCCAAAGTGAAGAAAAATTAAGAGCAGAGCATACAGAGCACAGTTGTTATGGTGGAATGAACTGAAAATAATAATAATAAAATGAAAACAAAGTTTAAGATATTCAAATAAGAGTGTGACTAGGACCAGGGAATGTTGAGTCTTAAACCTAATAAAGTAGGTTTAGGTGGTAGGTTCTCTGCTCCAGAGTTTTAACTTTGGCAGTACCAGCCCTGTGAGTGTGTAGTGCTATCAGTTTGCAAATGTTCTGGCTGAAGCTGTACCAAATGGGATTCAATGATTCCGATTCAGCTGACGCTAAATGAATACTTGTCACGTACTTGACACTGGCAATGGACAAGACACAGTCACTGCCTTATTAAGGAGAGTCAGATGTAGCCATGGGAAGAAAATAACTACAAGAGACTCAGCTCGATGGTGAAGATATAGGACATGTGCTGCAGATGTAGAAAGAAGAGTGTCATTCACTCTGGCCAGGAACTAAAGGCTTCCTGAGGAAGGTAGCATTTTCAAGAAATGCCATCAGTGAGGCATGAAATGTTGGCAAAGAGAGAGAGAGAAATCTAGAGGGAAGGGCAAGTATTCCATTTAGGAATGGGGTTTGGTGGAAGTGAGAGTTAGAGCGGACCCTTTTCTTCTGTCCTCTAGTCCCTTCGCCCTAGCAGGTGGTAGTTAAAGCTCAAGTCGAACCTAGTTTGCATGTGGTGAGGGAGGTTATTTCCCCACTGGGGTTGCAAGGATTCAGGGCTATTTTTATAGCCTGTGTTGGTGGTGGTTGGCCTTGGGAGTCTAGGACAAGGCCGACCTCTCTACATGGTAGCTTCCTGGCAGCTTCACTAGATTTCCTTGCACAGGCAGCCTCTGAGTTAGTTGTTTTCTCTTTGTGAAAGTGGTGGGCCCAGGAAGGGTGCACTTGTACAATTGGCAGGACTGAAGAAGGTTGTTTAGGTGAGGCCAGGGGCCAATGCCCTTAGGCATTGACCTTTAATTAAAGTCCCTCTGAGGTTCATCCTAGTCTCTGTTACCACCCAACAGATAAAAAATGGTACCATGGTACCATTTCTCTCAGCAAAGTGTAGATTTCCCATAGGCCCACCCTGCCCCTCTTTTCTTGTGCTTCCCCGGCAACTCCTTGTTTCCCCTTTTCTGGTGTTCTAGCCTCCAGCACACACAGTTGTCGGTGACTAGACTCGAAAGCCATGAGAGTAGGGCCCTGTCTCTTTTGTTCACTGTTACCTTTCCTGGTGCTGCTGCATAGTAGGCAGTCAATAAATACAAAAGGAATCATCGAAGAAACTGCGCAGGATTTCCAGACTTACTATGCGTAGCTGTGTTTTCAAGTTTTTGTAGCTTTAAAAGCTCTGTATACCTCATTGCATGGGCGGGTTCAGGTTTAAAGAGACTCAGTGAACCCTTACTATCATTATTGTCTATTCAGGACTTGTGCCTTCCTCCTTGGGCCCAGGTGCCCCTTAGTGTCAACTAACACCATACGTATCAGGGCCAGCTCCCTCCTGGGCCTTGGATGAGGCTCCTGGGCTCAGGCTAGGACATCCAATGTGCCCAAGATCTCCATTCAAGGGGGTGACTGGGCCCAAGTGCCCTGCTCTTACCTGGCAATCTGATGTCCCAGGTACAGCACTGGACATAGATAGAGTCAAGGGATTGGTTTTATGGCATGGTAAGTCCCTTCATCCCTCAGAGTCTGTCTTCTTCACCCGTGAATCAGGATCTTTGGTGCCTGTTTGTTCATCGGGTGGTAGTGGGTACGACGTCAGCTGTCAAGTACAAACCCAGTGTCAGGCTTTACTCTTTGTATCATGGCAGTTCACAGGAAAATGGAGAAGAATCTGAAGACTTGCCAGCCAGAGATTTTAGTTTGTCTTCTCCTTTCCCCAAGAGGCTCACAAGGAACTAAAGAAGCTGATTTCAAAAATAGTTTATTTAAAACAAAGCCATAGGAACAGTAATAATAGCTAACATTTGAGTGCTAAGCACTTTAATAAGATTAATCCTATTTAATCTTCAAGCAACCCTAAAAGTTTAGTCTTTCAGCCCAGTTTTACTCATGAGGTAGGTGGGTTAGTGACTTCCAAGGTCACATGGCAAAAGACAGCATGAGCTTTTAACCTAGGCAGTCTGGCCTCAAGGTCCCACCCTCTTACTCTTACCTTCCATGTTTTAGAAACCCAGGAAGAGAGAGACTGTGTGTCTTCTGCACATTTTTTAAATTATTATTATTTTTTATTATGTTATGTTAGTCACCATACAGTAAATCATTAGTTTTTGATGTAGGGCTCCATGATTCATTGGTTGCATAAAACACCCAGTGCTCCATGCAATACGTGCCCTCCTTAATACCCATCACCAGGCTAACCCGTCCCCCCACCCCCTTCCCCTCCGAGACCCTCCGTTTGCTTCCCGTAGTCCATAGTCTCTTATGGTTCGTCTCCCCCTCTGCTTCCCCCCCTTCATTTTTCCCTTCCTTCTCCTAATGTCCTCCATGTTATTCCTTATGTTCCACATATAAGTGAAACCATATGATAATTGTCTTTCTCTGCTTGACATATTTTACTTAGCATAATCTCCCCTCCCAGTTCCATCCATGTCGATGCAAATGGTGGGTATTGATCCTTTCTGATGGCTGAGTAATATTCCATTGTATATATGGACCACATTTTCTTTATCCATTCGTCTGTTGAAGGGCATCTCAGCTCCTTCCACAGTTTGGCTATTGTGGACATTGCTGCTATGAACATTGGGGTGCATGTGGCCCTTCTTTTCACTGCATCTGTATCTCTGGGGTCAATACCCAGTAGTGCAATTGCTGGGTCATAGGGTAGCTCTATTTTTAACTTTTTGGGGAACCTCCATACAGTTTTCCAAAGTGGCTGTACAAACTTTTCTGCACCTTTTTAAAGGACCTGTTATTGCCAAGAGCTCTTCCACATTCACACTATGTATGTCCTGGGTAAGTTCATACTTAGGACTATGGAGTCTCTTTTCCAGAAGGCAGTCTTGAAGGCCTGGTAATAGCCTGGCTGCTATGGGAAAGATGAGGTTATCTTCTGGGGCCTTTCCAACACTGTGACACATGTGGGCAAAGCTGTCTACACTGGAAGAAGCATCTGTGATGCCGGTGGAAGTACCACAGAACGTTGACGCAGGATCTGTTTGTCTATGCAGGCACTATCTCTTTGCCCACACTTGAGTGACACAAAATGCCCTTCAATGGTGAGAAGCAGTGTGTGGGCGAGGACCAGCCAAGCGATTCAGACTCTTCCCGGTTTTCCGAAAGCATGGCTTCACTTAGTGACTATGAGTGCTCCAGGCAGAGCTTTACAAGCGACTCTTCCAGCAAATCCAGCTCTCCTGCTTGTAAGCTGACAGGGGAGCAGAGATTTGGGGGGGAGGGGGTGTTGGTTCTAGATATGTGTGTTAGATTTTAAAACTCATGAATGAATGAGAGCAAAGTAGAGACTCCCCCTCCTTTGTAGATGTACTGTAATACCACTGCAAAGGCAGGAGTAAGTAGCCACTAAAGTTTACAACCTGCCCGTTTTTATTTTCATTACTGTCTCTGATCTGCTTTGGTTTGACTATAAATCAGGTCCCTAAACCCCGCCTGTCTTTTCTCCCGAGTAGTGGAAATCCACTCCCTCTTGAGATCACTTCTTGGGCCACATTCAAGAATTAATTCAAATTGGTCTTTTCTGACAATTGCTGATTTACATGGAAGGAAGCTTGCCCCAATTCAAGGGTCAGGCAGGAAGTGAAATAATCTAAAGGGTTTCCTGCTGATTTCAAAACCTGTTGTGCAAATCACCCCACAAAAGTGCCCATGAAGACTACACTAAGGGTGTGATAAAGTTAAAAAAGTGGCTGTAGTGAGGGAGATGTCTTTTCCCTTTTTTGTGTGTGGAAGCTTGAGGTGTGTAAAGCAAGTTTGTTTGTCTTTTTTTCTTTTTCTTTTTTTTTTTTTTTAGCTTTTTAACTGACATTTTGTATAGGAAATATAACACCTTAAACAGACTAAGCAAATGCAGAAAGAAGCAGCTAATGTCTGATATAATCAAATGCCCACTTCAGAAACATTTGTTCATTGTGTATATTTTAAATTTATACAATCTCATTTTTAAAAATTTGGAAAATACATAAGCATAGAGAAAAGAAAATTTTGCCCATAGTATCACCCAAAGATGACAGTTGGTGGCACTTTGTCGTATTCATTTTCACATCGACATATATGTGTATATATGTGTAGACTCTTTTCACTGAGAATTATAACTAAAACATGGCCACCTGGGTGGCTCAGTCGATTAAGCGGCCAACTCTTGATTTCAGCTCAGGTCATGATCTCAGGATCCCAGGATCCAGCCCCAAGTTGGGCTCCATGCTCAGCAGGGAGTCTGCTTCTGGATTCTCTCTCTCCCTCTGCCCCTCCCCCTTCCCAAATAAATAAATAAATCTTAAAAAAAGAATTATAACTAAAATATTTACCCATGTTATAACATACTTTTAATACATTAAAACTACTTCATCAAATGAATATACCACAAACTTATTTAACCATTGACTTATCATTGGACATTGAGTTAATTTACTCTTTTTTTTTTTTTTTTTTTTTTTTTTGCTGTTACAAATAGTGCTTTATGACCATTTTGGTGCATTAAGCCTTTCTAGGAATTCCTTTGGATATAATTGGATTATTGGACCCAAGGGTACAGACATTTTTTAAAAGAATCTTAATGGGACAGACAATTGAGAAAAGAATTTACTAGCAGCCAGCTAGCTTTCTGTGCTTTTTCTCACTCTTTATATTATATATGAGGCTGATGCCTCTAACAAGGGGAGCAGGCATCCTAAAGAGGGGTTTTACTGATTCTGTTTATCACCATTTTCTCTTCTTCCTCCCCCTCCTCCTCCACATGGTCTTCCTCTTCCTTCTCCTCTGCTTCTTTGAAAAATTATTTTAGGTAGCAAAATATTGCCAGTCAGTACCGTTGTTTGAGGTAATGATTTTTAGTTAATTGAAGCTAAGAGTCAATAATAATTTTTAAAAGACATGGTTTATTAGAATAATTTTTCAGAATAATCTTTAGAAGTAAGTAGAATAATTCTTTATATACTAGTTCCTACTGAGTAGATTATCCAGCTTACCAGATTAATTTTATTTTAATTATCTACATTTATGAAGTTCTTAGTTTGTTCTTCTTTACTTAAATTATCTTATTTAATCACCTAAAGACAGCCCTGAGGAAGTTAAGTTATGCCTTAGTGAAGTCAAATAATATCTACCAATTGACAAAAATTGGAACCAAACCTAAACGTTATGCCGCAGTACCTATACTTTTAGGAGTTATAGTTGTAAAAAACCAATTATTTCATCTTGAGTCTGCTTAAATTAACGAGTTACAAATTACAGAATTAAAGTAGTCTTATCAAGTTCCTATATAGTATGTGTAATAAATGCAGATATCAATAGGTACTAAAATACGAGGTGATTTAATAAAAGAAAAGTAACTTATAATAGCTTATATTAGTAAGATGGTCTCTAAAACATTGGAGAATTTATTATCAATACCATGACTGAAACTATCAAAGGAGTTCTTGAATTTTTGAAGTCTTAAGTAGTAAGCAGGGACATCTACCTAATTTAGTATGTATTCTTACTTGTAAAACCCTGAATATATATGTTAGAATAACTCAAACTCAGTCTGCATCAGGAGGCTTCATTGGATGACAGCTTTTCCTCCGTGACCTGAACTGCGTTTTGTTTTTATTTCAGCAACAAGCCCTCCCAGGGTCGTAACATTTGACGAAGTGATGGCTGCTGCAAGGAACTTATCAAACATGACACTTGCTCATGAAATTGCTGTAAATGAGAACTTTCAATTGAAACAAGATGCCCTCCCTGAAAACAGGTAACCCGGAGGCGTTTATGTGTAACTGAGCTGCAGAGTCTGACACATACACACACGTTCACACTGATTCCTAGAAGTCTTGTATAATAGCCGCTGCGAGTAAACATTGGTTAGTTCTCTAACAAGGTCTTATACTTGTTTTTAAAACTATTCCTCAAGGGTACATGTTACGTATAATCTTTACAACTCAGCTTATATGTCACTTCCTGAGGGAAGCTTTTCCTGACATTCCTGAGCGTACTAGATTACATTAAATCCCCTTCCTAAAGACTCCTGTTGCCCGCCTACCTCCTTTTTGTTAAGAAGGCTTATAACTTTATGTTCAGTGTCTGTCTTTCCCATGTGACCAAAACACCATTAATGGAGGAACTATGTCTATATTGTTTGCTGCTCTATCCCCACTGCCTAGCAGAACGCCTGACATTTAGAACATGCTCAAGAAATGTTTGCAGATCGACTTCTTAAAAACTGATGTTCAGGTTGTGAAAATAAATAAATGTAGTGGAGCTGCCAAAGTGCTGAGAATAGGTGACTCCGAAGCAGCTGGAGGTGGGAATCACAACAGCACAGGCACCTGGTTAACCTCACACCCCTCCCAAACCCCCAGCCCAGGGACCTCTAGTTAGAGCCATGCCCTTATATCCTACCTCAGCCTCTGTGACTTTGATGGCTCATAAATCCCCTGGGACAAAGAGGAAAAAAGGCTTGGAGCAATAACTATGGATAAATCATCTTAACAGGCAAAGTTAACTCATGAATAATGGCATTGAATCTTCAACCTCACACTGTCGTAAATCCAGAGGCACTTCCTCTATCAATTAAGACAGCATATAATATTTGATTCTATTTAGAGCTTTTATGTTTATTTGTTTTAAAGCAGGAAAGTAGCAAGCATAATAATTTTCCTTCTTCAAAATGTGAATCATAGTCTTCCTGCTCCTGGGGTTATTATTCATAATAATCATTAATATTTTTTAAGATTACTGGCCAAAATAGGTATATCTGTTTGGTTTTCTATGGTAACTGCACTTCACCATAATCCTTTATACCAGGTCTATAGCTACACTCCTAGCCCAGGCCACCATCATCTCTGACCTTGACCCTTTAAGTCCTAGCTAGTTGCCCTGTCTCCATCCTTAGCTCCCCATAATCCATCCTCCATAGCCACATGGTAGCCAGAATGATCTTTCTAAAGGGTTAATCAGAGTAGGTCATTTCTTTGCTTACAGTCCTTCAGTGGTTTTTCTATTACACTTAGAATCAGAACTCAAACCCTTTAGTATGGCAGCAAGGCCCTGCTTCCCCGACCAAGTCTCTTACTCCTTTCCCTCCTGCTTGCTATGCTTCAGCCACACTGGCTTCCTTGCTGACCTCAGAGTACATGAGCCCGATCCTATTCAAGGACTTTGGCCTTCTTCTTTCTGCTTTTTCAGTGTTGTTCCCCTAGATTTTAACTGGCTGCTTTCTGGTTCCTCCTTCAAGTCTCAACTCAAAGGTCAGTGTGTTAGAGAAGCTTTCTTCAGCCACCAGTGAAGTTAATACCCTCTCCATTACTATCTACCACATTGTCTCATTCTGTCTTCCTCATCATTCTGAAATTGTCTTCTTTATTTTTAATGTGTTTTGTTTTTGTCTTTCCATCCCTGCTAACAAATCTTTGAGAGCAGACACTTTTTACTATAGTAACCACAGCACCTAAAACAGGGCCTGGCGCATATTGGATGCCTTATAAACATTTTTGACTGACTGATGAAAATGAATGTTTGAAGTTAAAATTAGTGTGTTTTATGAAGCATAGCAAAAGACAATTTGGAAGTATTTATACTTTAAATTCAAAATTTGCAAATACAGACATTAGTGAAGGCACTTTAGGATCAGACAAGCTCTGGGTTTGAATCCTGGCTCTGCTGAGACCATTTCTGAGCCTCATATTCCCCAAGGATATGATGGGGACTAAAATACTCAATTCAAATGCATGCTCATGGGCATCTGAGTGCCTTGAACATAACTATTTTGATACCATGGGAAATAGGAATGCCTCCTTCCTTCATTTTCTGCCATAGCTGGAAAATGTGAGCAAGGAAAGCAAAATGCAAACTTAGGACAATTATCTTTACCTAAAAACGAAATGGCATATTATGACTGGTTGATTTTTTTAGATGACTTTCCACAAATGGCCAAGTTGTTACTTTTAAACATATCACTGACTCTTGTATTTAACCAAATATTGTTTTTTGGGGAAAAGACTTGGCAAAACATGTCCAATTTCTGATACCCAGTAGGAATGCTTGTAAACGATTTGATTGATCTCACTCTTCCCCACCATCCTCCAGAAAATTAAAAGGCTAAAAAGTATCTTTCAGCTTTTAGGAAAACTTACATTTAAACTCTGATGTCCCTGCAGGAGCTCTAAAGTTGTTGTAGCTCCTTCTTGGTTGCTCCATTCAAGCCAACTACGTGAGGCTTGTAAAGTTCAGAGTAAAAGTCCATGCCAGCAGCGTTTGCCTTTCTTGTTCTGTATTTGCTCGGAAGGGTCAACATTAGAAATAGCATTTACACTGAATGAATCTAGTCAGGCAACCAGAGTAAGTTTTAGCATTTAAAGTTGCTGAGTAGAATATAGCATTTGCAGTTATAGAAACAATTTTAACTTACACTCCTCAGAAAGCTAATTTTAATTTCTCATAGCATTATTGTATGTTTAGCTATTTATACTCTAAAAATTAGGTGATGTGCTTAACTGTCAAATTACTAATTCATTCACCATGCATTCATCAAACACTCACTATATGCCGGGTAGTGTGCTAGGTACAGTGGCAGGTACTTAGAAGAAGAAGCAGTTCTGGCCTCTGCCTGGGAGAGAGGTATGACCTATAGGGGATGGAGACTCATAAGTACAGTGCAGGGAAATATGTGCTTTCTTAAAACTGTTGCCAAATATAGGAGTTCAGTAGGGATGTGTATTTAAATGTGCACCTATTTTAGGGCATTGACATAAGAGGTGAAGCAAAGTGGCCACCAATTCTATTGTGAGCTCTTCCTAGGAAGGTTCCTATTTCAGCAGTTTGGTCTGGCTAACTTTAAATGGGACATCTAAACTGCAGTTGGCAGCAGTTTGCATGCATGTCTCCTTGGGGCCAATCTGTTCTATTCTGTGCAATGAAACTTCAGCTGTTGAGGATAGAGCAACTTTGCCATCTCATCCCCAAAATCTAGAACAAGTCTAAAGATCTAAAGAGTAACTGGGTAAATTATGGCATCTCCTTAAGACAGAATTTTATGAACTTATTGAAAACTATAGCAAGAAAGCATTTTTAAAGCCTTGGGGAAACTCTTAGGACAGAGTATTAAATGAGATGAGTACATAGTGTGCCTACTGGTTATCCTCAACTATATTAAAACAATGCATTGAACAGGGGAAATGTGTCAAAAGTTTAAAAATGAGATTATGGGCCATTTTTATTCTTTTTTTCTGCATTTTCTAAGATTCCTACAATGAGCACATTTCTTTTATGATCAGGAAAAATAATGCTTATTTTTAAAAACAATTCATTTCCTTCCTGTAGCTTAGCCAGTCGAGTGAAGCACATTGTCCACCAGGCCTTCTGGGACGTCCTGGAGTCAGAACTGAATGCTGAGCCTCCCGAGTATGAACATGCCATCAAACTGTTTGAAGAAATCAGAGAGGCAAGTTGATGTTGTCTGTATTGATTAGTAATTTTTCCCCCAAAGACTGTTTTCCTGTCCTCCAAAGGGTATTGGAGATTCTTTTTGGAAAACTGAGTAAGTGCAATCACTGGAAGGGAGTTTTCTGAAGTGCACTTCCTGGGGTGGGGTGGGGTGGAGGCTAGGGAAATAGGGCAGTGGAAAGAGCACAGGGCAGTGTTTAGCACACAGAGTAGTGGCCACAGTAGTTAAGAGCACAGACTCGGGAGCTGGACAGTATGGTTTAGTGATGGGTTTAGCAAAGGTTTTCCCTCCATGAGTCCTAGCATCCTGAGTACTTGCAGGGTAATCATAAGATTCAGGTGATATGACGGTTATAGTTGTAGCTAACATTCACAAAGCACTTGCTCTGTGCCAAATACTAGGTTATTCATTTATTGTTACCATAGTGCTGTGAGGTAGTTACTCCTATTACTGAATTCTTACTGGATAAAAAGAAACTTCATTCCCTTACTCACCCAGGGTCACACAGCTTTGAGGGGTAGAGAGGGACTTGAGCTGAGGCGCTCTGGCTCAGAGCCCATACTCCTAACCATGTGCTGAGTGTGTAAGCACGGTGTCTGCTGTGTGGTGAATACTCAGGATAGGTTGCTTGTAAAATATATAATAAATATTTTATATTTAAAATATACTAATGGAGCCCATGGGGTATTTCCATTTGTTCTTCTTTAAAGGGTTCTTGTGGAGCCATGATCTGCAACTTGTTCTTTCTTTGCATGGTTTAAATATAAACTTTCTGAAGTTATTTCAGTAATACCCCTTCCTTGCCAGTTGCTCTTATTCTGTTAGTTTCAGTAACTTCCCATGGGTTGGGGGGGGGAGCTTTAATTCAGAAGATAGAGCTTTTTTTTTTGAGTTGAGACACTTGAGTGCTCCTCTGACCCACCACCAGTCAGTGTAAGCTTCTGTGGCAAATATGGACAAGGAGCTCAGTCATCTAGACACTGAAGTAAAAAATGACAACCCATATTCACATAACGATACTGTTAACTTTCCTTTCTCTGTAGATTCTCCTCTCTTTTCTGACTCCTGGAGGCAACCGACTTCGCAACCAGATCTGTGAAGTTTTGGACACAGACCTCATTAGGCAACAGGCTGAGCACAATGCTGTTGACATCCAAGGCCTGGCCGACTATGTCATCAGTACAATGGGAAAGCTGTGTGCTCCCGTGCGAGATGACGATATCAGAGAGCTAAAGGCTACCAGCAACATCGTGGAGGTGCTGAGGTTAGCACTTTCACTGCTTACATTTTCTGAGAGTACCTTCGATTTCATTCAAAAGGGAAATATGAAGGGCGGGTACCTTGGTGGTGCAGTTGGTTAAGTGTCTGACTCTTGGTTTTGGCTAGATCATGATCTCAGGGTCAGGAGATTGAGCCCTGAATTGGGCCCTGTACTCAGTGCGGAGTCTGCTTGAGATTCTCTCTCCCTCCGCCCCTCCTGCTCATGCTTTCTCCCTCTCAAATAAATAAATACATATTTAAGAAAACAAAACAAAACAAAAGGGAAGTGTGGGAATTGAGCAACACAGAATAATAACTGGTCTCCCAAAGGAATCCTTGATCCTAAAAGAAAACCAGATTAGCAAAGCTAAGTATTTTTGTGCCTCACTACCCTGTCCTTTTTTTTTTTTTCTTTTCTCTCTATCCCCCCCCCCACCAATTCCCATAGGAATAGAGACCATATACACTTTGTTCAGACTCCTTAAAATTTCAGGGCTTTCCAAGGAAGATTCGTTCTTGAATCTTCTTTGTCTCATTAAGACTCGTTGTTTATGCTTCTTAGTGTCTGTCAGTTTATGGCCAGGTGTAATGGATCTGCTGGAGGTACTGTATTTGCTAACGCAAATACTCTTGAGATCTGTGAAGAATACATTTGGAATGCATGTGTAATGCCTTCTATGAATAGTGACCTTGTCAATGGCAATTGGAATTTCAAAACTATTTCGGGATGTTTTATCTTTTCCAGCCTGTAAAGTAGATCACAGTTAATGAATTTCAGCTTAATTTCATAATCACCTCTCTAACTATTTTAGCTCTAAAATTTTTAGACAAATATTTCATGTTCTGGACCTCATGAAAATGGACATGGTCAATTTTACAATTAGGAGCCTTCGACCACATCTTCAACGCCAGTTGGTGGATTATGAGAGAACCAAGTTCCAAGAAATTTTAGAAGAAACTCCAAGTGAGTACAATGCAGTGTCTATATATTGACATTGGATGGAAATATGATGTTTATGCTTTGACATCTTAAAGAGTATCACTAAAGAATTTTGGCTTTTCTGTTAAACATTTTTTTAACTTCTAAAGTCAGCATCACAAATTTATAGCTGTCTGCCCATGTCCCAAGAACTGTGCCAAGCACTATTCATTTCTTCATGCATTAAAAGTATATATTTATTGAGCACCTGCTGTATCCCATACACTGCTTAGTGGTTGTGAATACTGCAGTGAACAAAACAGTGTTGTGGCCCTCGGGGAGCTGACATTCTAGTAGGCATGGCAAACAAACAAATAACGTATATTGTCAGATGTGTTAAGTGCTGTGAAGAAAAATAGGAAAGAAGGGCAGAGAACAGTGGGGCAGGAGTGGGGGAGGTGGTGTTTTTAAAGATAAGGTAGACTGGGAAAACCTCTCCAAGAAGTAACATTTGAGGAGAGTTTGCAAAGGAAAGAGGAAGGGGCATGTAAAAATGTGAGAGAAGAACATTCCAGCCAGAGGGAGCTGAAAGTGCGAAGGTGTGAAGCTTGCATGTGACGTTGGACAGACAAGGGCAGACAGCATGGCTGGAGTAAAGTAGGCAGGGAGAGACTGGGAAGATATGAGGCTGAGAGGTAGACAATGGCAGGTCCTGTAAAGCCTTGCTAGGAAGTGAGAGTTGAGAGTTGATTCCAAGTGTGATGAGAAGTCCTTGGAGAGTTTTGATCAGGGGGGCAACATATGATTTTCATTTTTTAGGACTACTCTGGCTTCTTGGTAGAGAATAGATCATACGGGAGCAACGAGGGAGGGGAAACAGGGGCCCCAAGGAGGTGGTATTGCAGTTGCTCCAGCAAGAACTAACGGTCCAGGTGGCAATGGTGCAAGTAGTACGAACAAGTCAGATTCTGGATGTATTCTGAAAGCTGAACAAAATGATTTGCTGAAAGTTGGATGAAAGAGAAAAGGGAAGAGTTGAGGATGATGCTAAGGTTTTCACCTGAGCAGCAGGGTGAATAGTGATGGCTGCTTGTGAGGTGGGGCAACTAGGGGAAGACAGGTAGGGAGGTGGTATGGAATCAGGGTTCAGTTTTAGATATATGAACTTTGAGATCTTGTTTGACATCAACATGGACACGTCAGGTAGGCATGTGGCTATAAGAGACTAGAGTTCAGGGGAATGGTGGATACTGGGATTATACGTTCAGGACTCACCAGTGTATTTATGATAGATAAAGCCATGAAACTGAATAATAGCTAACATGTATAAAATACTTACCACATGCTAAGCACTTTAACTGTATTAACTAATTTGATCATTGCAACAACTTTAGGAAATTACTCCCCATTTTATGAATGAGGAAACTGAGGCATAGATAGGTTAGATCCCTTGCCTCCATGACACAACCTGTAGGCAAGCCACAGAGCTGGGACACCCAGATGGTCTGGCTACACCATTCATACTCTTAGCCACAATATAACACTAGATAAAATTACCTGGGGAGTGAGTGTTGATACTGAAGAGGCCTGACTTGGGACTCTAGAGCATCTACAGCCCGAAAAGAGAAGGATCCTGCAAAGGTGACTGTGAAAGAGTAGCCAGAGAGGTAAAGGAAGCCAGGAGCTGGTGATGTTCTGTAAGACAAGTGAACAAAGTGTTTGGAGAATGAAGACATCATCAACTATGACAGTGCTAAGTGGTCAAGAAACATGGAGGCCAAGGCTTGACCATTGCATAAGACTGCATGAGGATCCTTGGTAACCCTGATGCGAATAGGTTCATGGACTAGTGGGCATTAAAACTGGACTGAGAGAAGGATCAAGAAAGCCTAGGAATAGAGAATGTGGAACCTTAATGAAACTTCACAGTTACTTAAGTAGGGACTATTACACCCTTTATTTCACAGGCAAGGGAATTATGATGCCAGATGTTGCACAGCTGCCAAAAGGCTAGCTTACTGATTCCCTCATTGGCAGACTCTGAATGCTGGCTTCTGGGCTTTAATTAACCACACTATAAGGCTGTTAGATGATCCACCCACTTCACCCACACTCCTCGTTTTCTGCCAAGCTAGTCAATATGGTAGCCTTATATAAACAAAGCCAAACAGGTACCACTTTTAAAGGGGCTCCAAGAGTCTGGAGCATGCAGGGAAGAGGGCCTGGGTCGTGGAGGGTCTCAGGAGGGAACAGTCCACGAAGCTGTGCATGTTCTTTTCGGTAACAAGGGGACACATGTGGGCCCTGAGCACTGCCTTCCTGTTGATATTGATTCAGGGACTTTGGGTTAAGCTTTGTAGGGCAGACTAGGATCCATGGAGAGAAATCACAGGCACCCAGTTCTGACCTTTTTAGCAGCTAGAGATGTTTTAAGCTTGAAATGGGCCTCTCTATTACTACTAGTAGTGCCAGCTATCATTTTGTTGAACACTTATTATACACCAAGTCCTTACTATGTGCCAAACATTTTACCTTTATTAGCTCATTCAAGCTTCACAAAGCCCTATGAATCTGGCACTGTTATCACTCACTGGTTACAAATGAATAAATTGGGGCACCTGGGTGGCTGAGTCAGTTCAAGTGTCTGCCTTTGGCTCAGGTCATGATCCTAGGGTGCTGGTATTGAGCCCCACATCGGGCTCCCTGTTCAGCAGGGAGCCTGCTTCTCTGGCTCCCTCTGCCACTCCCCCTGCCTGTACTCTCTCTCTCTCTCTCAAATAAGTAAATAAATAATCTTAAAAATATATAAATGAAGAAATTGAGGTTAAGGTACCTAGGTGACTGCTAAAGCCTGGATAAACCAACCATGTCTCTGCCCCAAAGCATGTACATTGAGCCGCTACACAACACTGCCTGTCTTCAGATAAGATACTGACTTTCTTTAGGGGATCTACATAGGAAGCCCTAGCACTAACTGGCAGATAAGATTAGATGACTTCTAAGGATCCTTCCACAGCAAAATTCTGTGGCTTCAGGGCTGTATTTTTTTAGCTCCAAAGGGAGAGAGGGATTAATGGAAATAGAACCCTATATACAACCTGAATCCGATACCTGATCTACGGTAACTAAGTTCGTAGCAGTGTTTTCCTTTCCAGTGTTTTATTGGTTAGTTTCATTTGTATGCCTGTGCACATGTGTGTACATGTATGTGCAAATGTCTCCATGTCTTGAATCAAGATAGCTTGTCGTCTGGAGTAAATTCCCTAATATTGGTTTGAATTACAATTTTGTTCATCTTAAATGATTTGTTTCTGTCCTTAAGACCCAGGCTTAGTGACCTGCAATTCATTCGTACTTTTCAAATTGACTTGGATATTTTCAGAGATTTAAGAATAGAATAAATCCAGTTGTGCATATAGGTCATTATTGCCCAGCTCTAAAAATGTTCCCAGAGAAATCAAGAGTCCAGGAAGGAGAGTGTATGTCAGCTGTTAATTATATCCTCAAGTCACTCTGCCAAAAGTCGGTCACTGTGCCCTAATATCAAAATAAGAGCCTCATAGTAACATGCAGAAGGACAAAAGTGTTGGATTTTTGTGTGTACATGATTTTTTAATAAAACAATTATTGGAAAATTAATACAAAGATGCACTCTAGATTTCTGAATTCACTCCAGAAAATACTTTATTTTACCAACAGACAGATTTTATTCAATTGCCTGATTTAAAGTACACCCAAGAAAGCCTTAGGCAATGATTGGATGCATGTAGTAAGCATCAACAAGATAACCACGTCAGGTCCAACAACTAAATTACCTGCAGAAAGAGTAACAGATTACTCCTCAGGGACCAGAGCACAAGTAACTTCTAAGATACTCAGAGAAGGTTTTTATTTATTTAGGTAATGTCTTATATCTGATAACACATTCTCATAGAACTTCATTTCATGTGATTCTTTCAAAAATCCTGTGGGACATAAATACTTTCCAAAAACACATTTCTTGACAAAGACTACCTTTTCTTTACTGAACTGCTTTGGCATCTTTGTTGAAAATCAATTGACAATACATTTGTGAGTCTATTTTTGACCTCTTTATTATTTTTTTTTGGTAATTGAAGTATAATTTACATGCCATAACATTAATTTTTTAAACTGTATAATTCAGTGGGTTTTAGTACATTCAAAGGTTATACAACCATCATCAGTATTTAATTCCAGAAGATTCTCATCATCTCAAAAAGAAACCCCATACCCATTAGCAGTATCTCCCCGTTCTCCCTTCCCTTAACCTTTGACAACCTCTGGTCTACTTTTTGTCTCTATGGACTTGCCAATTATGGACATTTCATATAAATCAAATCATACGATGTGTGGCTTCTTTCACTTAGTATAGTATTTTCAAGATTTACCCATATTGTAGCACATATCACTACTTCATTTTTTTTTATTGGATTCTATTCTATCCTATGATCTATATGTCTTCTCTTCACTAAATACCACACAGTCCTGATTATTGAGGCTAAGTCTTGAAATCAGGTAGTGTTAGTCTTCCATCGTTGTTCTTTTTCAAAATTATTTTGCTTATTTTAGGTCCTTTGAATTTCCAAATGCATTTTTAATTAGTTTATTCGTTTCTGCAAAAAAGCCAGCTGGGATGGTGATTAGAATTATGTTGAACTGACATCTTCACAATGAGTCTGCTAATTTGTGAACTGGGTATCTCTTCTTAAGTCTAATTTATTTCAGCAATATGTTTTAGTTTTGGTGTACCAGTCTTGTACTTATTTTTTTTGAAAGATTTATTTATTTGAGGGGGGAGGGGCCAATGGAGAGGGAGAGAGAAACTTAAGCAGACTCTATACCGAGCAGGCAGCCTGATGTGAAGCTTGATCTCACAACCCGATATCATGACCTGAGCCAAAACCAAGAGTCGGACGCTTAACCAACTGTGTCACCCAGGTGCCCCTCCAGTCCTGTACTCATTTTGTTCAATTTAATCTCATTTATTTTATGTTCTTTGATGCTGTTATAAATGGTATTTTATAAAATTTTTATTTTCTGGCATATAGAAATATAATTTATTTTTTAATATTGACTTTGCAGCCTGAGAACTTGCTGAATTAACTTATTAATGCTAGTAGATTTTTGGACTATTCCTTAGGTTTTTCTGTATATATGATCATTTTGCCTGCAAACAAAGACAGTTTTACTTCTTCTTCTTTTTTTAATCTGTGTGCCTTTTACTTCTTTTTCTTGCCTATTGCACTGACTAGGTCATCCAATCAGATGTTCAATAGTAGTCATCAGAGAGGGCATCCTTGCCTTTCTAGGGGAAGAATGTTCATTGTTTGACCATTAAGTCTGATGTTACCTGCGGCTTCTCATAGATGTCTCTTTCTGTGTTGAGGAAGTACTATTTCTAGTTTGTGAGAATTTTTATCTAAATAGGTCACCTGTTAAATTTGGTCACATGCTTTCTTTGTATCTACTGAAGTGATCTTTTTTCCTCCTTTATTGTGTTAATGTGCTGAATTACAGTGATTGATGTTTTTCTAATTAAACCAACCTTGCAGTCCTGAAATGTTCATCCCACCTCCTTGGTCATAGTGTACTGTTTTATCTTGCTAATACTTTACCTTGCTAATGCTTTCTTAAGGATTTTTGCATCTGTATTTTTGGAAAGAGATCACTTTGTAATTTTCTTATAATGCCTTTGTCTGGGTTTGGTATCAGGGCAAAGCTGGCCTCATAAAATGAATTGAGAAGTATTCCCTTCTCTGCTTTGTTAAAGAGTTTACAAAAAACACTTTGTCTTGATTTGCATGTACTGTGTACATTAGTATACGTTTTACTGGATGATGGTGTGGAGGGAAAGGTATCTGCAGGCCTGTAGGACCAATCAGTTTGTTAGTCTGACGGAGACAATTTGAGCCATTCTTTAACCCCATGGTTACTTCCAGAGATGGTGAGTTAAATTGGAAACCTACCAGGTCTCTCATGCCAGACATGGAGAGCAGAGGCTTTTAGAGCACCCACTGTATGACAAGTACCACTGGAAAGATAATCTGAGTATTTTGCAAAGCAAATGTGTCTGCCAAAGCAAAGCCATATTTCACATACCTATCAAATTGTGGTATGAATTAAGTCAAGGGAAAGAGAAAAAATAAGGATCATAGATTGGACTCTTCAGTGATCTCATTAATGAGATGGAATTGAGATGAACACGCATGAAATATTTAATAACAATTTTTTAAAAAATAGAGAAGCTGTTTTTTTTTTTAGATCAGCTGTTTAAGAGAAATGACAGCCAGATCAAAAATTCAAAGACAGGTGCTCTGAGAAGGGTTAACTAAGGATGAGTCCATACGATCAAGAAAGGCTTCTCATAGGAAGAGAGATTTAGGCTAGGCCAGTAAAAGCTGGCAGGATTTAGATTTAGAGAATCAAAGATAGTTCCAGGGGGGTTAGACCAAGCCTCTCAGGCAGGAAACCAGAAGCGTGTATCGGTGGAGAGTGAATTCAGGTACAGTGCTCCTGGGCCTCCACAGCTCCTGGGAAATTCTTAGGTAAATATACCTGTAAAGCCATTGCCTCTTCTTGTGTTTCTCCCTCCCAGTAATCTAAGAGCTTCTGGAGTGCATGGAACATGTTTACTCATCTCTGAATCCCCAGCACTTGGTACAACACCTAATGTACATTACGTGCTCAGTTATCATTGAATAAATGAGTGAATGAGGAGAATTACTGCCTACGTGAAAAATCGAGGATACAAATGTCTCATGGGTTTGACCTTGGTTTGGGGGCCACATAGAGCAGTCACTATACTAGCTTGTGGGAGTAACATCTCAGCAGTTAGATCCCTTATAGGAAAGCTGATGTTTCACTCTGAATTTGTGCTCTTTCTGCTTTACCAGTCACACTCAATTCTAGCTTCCTGCTAGGATCACCTGGGGTATTTAAACACAGGTGCCTGAGCCCCATCTCAGACTGATTAAATCAGAATCTCCAGGAGCTGTGCCCAAGATCTTTCTTTTCTTTTTAAAGCTCCCCAGGTGATTCTAAAATCAGCCAGGATTGTGAACCACTATGGTACACTGTTGCTTTTGTTTGAGATAACTAAATGGGCTTTTAAATGTGTCAGCTGTAAATGATTAAGCTGGCAGTATAAATGCTTATTAACGCCGCCCTGTAATTATATCCACCAAGATTTCCTCTCTCTCTCTCTCTCTCTCTCTCTCTCTCTCTCTCTCTCTCTCTCTCTCTCGGTTGGATGTCCTTTAAACAAAAGACTACAAGTCTTTTACATCTTTATGAACAGAATTAGAAAAACCAAGAACAACATATGTCAACTGAGGAGAAGCAAAGTTGTAAAATTTTGGGGTGGTGTTGCTCTCGTGTGGCAAGCATTGCTGTTCACAGATTACTCCTGTTCAAATGCTGGGTCTGAGGAAGAATTTTAGGGTCACTATTCTTTATTTCATTCTCTGGTGCTTTTTAAAAAGTCTGCAACTGTGTTCGGTCTGCATTTTTTTTTTTTTTTTTTTTTTTTTTTTTTAGCAATTACCACCTTATAAATTCTAGCAAATACACAGGTTTATAAGAAACGTGGTATAAAAAGCAAACTGTTTCTAGTGGGAAGACTTAGAACTGGGTCAAAAGTAAAATAAAGTGTGCCCACTAGCATGCTTGTGCATTTTCGGAAAGGCATAGCTCTAATCAGGGGGATCCAGGATTCAAAAATGTTTAATAATCAGTGCTTTTAGTCTAAATACATTCTCTGCACAAAATTCAAGGTCATGTCTGAGCTGGCTCCTGCTTACCCACCCAATGCCATCTGTTACCATTCTCCCTCGTTTTCTATAGACCGGCAATACAGATATGCTTGTAGCATCCAGAATGTGCTGTATTCTCTCACTGTTCTGGGTTTTTGTATGGGGTGTTCGCCTGGCCTGGGGTGACAGTCCTGTCCTCTGTCTGCTTTGTATTTTTAGGTGTCACTTACAGAGCTCTTCCTCTTAGACTCTGTCCTGGACAACGTCTGCTCCCTCCACTCCCACTGTGCCTTCTCGCATTTATTGTATTCTGCTGTAATTGTTGGTTTATAGCTCTGTCTCCCCATCTGGACTATAAGCTCCTTTAGAGGTGTGCCTATCTTGTCATTTGTGCCCAGCTCCTAACTTAACATCTGCATGTAGAATGCATGCAAGGGATCCATGTGGCCTTTTCACTTTCAGGTGCTCTTGATCAAACTACAGAATGGATAAAAGAATCTGTAAATGAAGAACTACTTTCTCTTTCGGAGACTGCTTTAACTCCTGGGGCCGAAAACAGCTCTAAGTCAAGCCTGAGCCCTACAGTGGTGCTAAATAACAGTTATTTAAAACTGTTACAGTGGGATTATCAGAAAAAAGAATTACCAGAGGTGAGTGGGGTTTTTTTTCTTCCCTCAAGTTCTCCAATATTTTAATTCTATCTGTGTGTCACCTGGTCTGTCTAGTGTTGTGTTGTGGTTTAATGACTTTCCTGAAATCAGATAGAAATGGGAGTTTGGATGTAACATTGCTTGTTTTATATTTTCATGGTATTGAGCTTCCCTTTCTATTTTTGCATTTAAAATAAATATGCTAGACACTCATGACAGATGGAGCACGTCTTCAAGAACTGACAGAAAAGCTGACTCAATTGAAAATTATTGCCTGCCTGTCCCTAATTACCAACAACATGGTGGGTGCTCTTACAGAAGGCCTCCCTGAGCTTGCAAACAGGTTAAAAAGGATTTCAGCTGTTCTACTCGAAGGCATGAACAAAGAGTAAGTTCCAAGTGTTTTTATCTGCTCATCCTCGAATTAAGGCTCTATGTGTGTTTCAGAGACCGTGAACAATCCTGGATGTCTGGGTGTGATATTTAGGACTGTACTTTAGAGAAACTTATCTTATACCTTCTTTTTCTAGAATTTCTTTTAATATCTCTGAAGGTTTAGATGTCCTTTCATGAGAAGGGAGAGATCTTTTCCATGACAAGAGCCAGGATGAGTGTCCTATTTCCACTTAGAATGGGCATGTGCAAGAGCTCTTTTTTGACCGTGCTGTGAAATAAACAAACAAAAACCAGAATTCCAAGCTGAGGGTTTGGAAGGCCCTATCAGGGAGGCTTTCCTACCCAGTTGTTCTGACTCCGTCATTTTTCTGCAATGAAATGTTTACCAGCTTGACTGATCCAGCCTGCTCTGAGCTCTTTAGTAGAAGTAGTGACATCCTCTCCTTCAGAGATGTTACACAAGTCCAGTGAAGGTCTTGTTTTTGCTAAATTCATTGCCCAGTATCAGACCCTGGATCTCATTTAGATCATCCTGTTGCGAATCCCGTCCAAGTCAGAAAATTCCTAATCTTAGTCAATGACCAGATGCTTTCATGGGTCTTATATGCGTCATCTCCTCCTGCTCATTCCCTTTTCAGGTATTTTCAAGGCCTTAGTTGTTCATTCCTGTCTTTGAAGGGAGATGCCTCTATCCCTCCATCCTCTTGCCCGTTACTCAGAAAGCATATAAATTACTTGATAAAATCCTAGAATATTAAGAGCCAAGAGGAGCCTGAGTGATTACAGCATCCAAAGTTTTCAGAGAGAGAATAGGATTTGCCTTGGGTTGCACAGTGAGATAAACCTTCTCTAGGTTTGCAGCTGGTCTTGCCTTAGCATTTTCCCACACAGGGTAACTATTACTTTCCAGAAATGTTTATTAAGCTTTTAGAGAACCCACAGTGCTGCTTAAGTATTCATATAAAGCATATAGCAAAGTGGTTACTGAGAAGTCAAGCTTCAGGTCAGACAGACCAGGGTTTAAGTCCCAGCTATGCTATTGACTTATTAGGTACCCTTAAACAAGTTCCTGAATCACTCTGAGCCTCATTTTCTCACTTGTAAAAAGGAATAATTGGGCCTACTTACAAATGTGGGAACTTAAGATGATTCATTGTGAAGTACTTAGTGCAGGTGTCTGGCACGTGGTGCTCGATAAATGTTCACTTTTAATAACTAGTTGTTAAATCATCTTCTTTATAGACGCTTTGCCTCTCTGATTGCTTTATCGTTTTAATTCCCCATGCCCACCCCTATTCTCTTATCCATTTAATTCCCATTTTGCACAAAGTTATTAAAGACCATTTCTGGACAGTGAGAGACCATTTTCAATCATCGTTCTCCCATAGTGTGGAACTAACACATGCCCTTTCTAATTACCTCTTTTTTCTTACCTCTTAAATAACCCACTGCCCACTACTTCTTATGGTTTTCTGGGATTTTTGACTGGTTACTTGAAAGTAACAGTAGGAAGGAGCTTCTTATCTTTGATCATGATAGGTTAAGAATTTTAGGTAATTTGTCGTTATGGCATTAACCTATAAATATCTTCATTTCTTGTAGGGTTTTTAAAAAGATTTATTTGTGGGGCACCTGGGTGGCTCAGTCATTAAGTGTCTGCCTTTGGCTCAGGGCATGATCCCAGGGTTCTGGGATCGAGCCCCACATCGGGCTCCCTGCTCTGCTGGGAGCTGCCTTCTTCCTCTCCCACTCCCCCTGCTTGTGTCCCTCTCTTGCTGGCTGTCTCTCTCTCTGTCAAATAAATAAATAAAATCTTTGGGGAAAAAAGATGTATTTGTTTATTTTGGGGGAGGAGTGTAGGGGGAGAGATCACAAGTGGAGGGAGGGGCAGAATGAGAGGGAGAGAGAGAACCTCAAGCAGACTCCCGGCGGAGTGCAGAGCCTGATGCAAGTCTTGATCCCAGGACCTTGGGATCATACCTGAGCCAAAATCAGGAGTTGGCTGCTTAACTGACTGAGCCACCCAGGCGCCCCTTCATTTCTTGTTTTTTATTGGTTTTATAGATTCACTGTTTGGCCATGGATAAAGGAATTGATTCTTCCATTTTATAAGCATAGATTTAACAACAACAAAATATCTGTGAATGAATCTGCTCAGACCAAAGGGTTTATTTTAAGAAGTAAATAGGTATTTTCTTTTCCTTTCTGATGGTCCTGCATGAAAATGGGGTTGCAGACTTATTTTCAGGGACCACACTTTCCTGACTCTGCTTTTCCAACTAAACACTACCTACAGAATTGAATGGTTTTAAGCATTTAAGAATCTGCTACACATAAGGGTTGGTGCCTGAGAGGAGTTACTATATTCTAAGTTCATGCTAATAGAAGTACTTACTGTGTGTAAATGAAAAGTGACAGACATCTGAAACAAGTTGGTATATTAAAAAGTAGATAAAAACTGCTGGATAGAAAAACTATTCCTGATACAATTTTGTTTTATGCTTTTTTTTTAGGACCTTTAACTTGAAGGAAGTCCTGAATTCTATTGGTGTTCAGACTTGTGTTGAAGTTAACAAAGCCTTGGTGGAGAGAGGTTTATCCAATTTAAATGCTGAGGTCCAAGCTAATCTCATAGGTCAATTTTCAACCATTGAAGAGGAGGACAATCCTATCTGGTCCTTGATTGGTGGGTCCTCATGTTGTTATTGGTTTCTGCTTCAATTCCAGTTCGCTTTTATTTGCTGGTTTTGAATAATGTCAAGTGTCAGTTACATTTTAGTCTTAAACAGATTACCTGTGCCTTTTGGAGAATAAATATGAAAAATATAAAGAAAGGGGGCGCCTGGGTGACGCAGTCGTTAGGCATCTGCCTTCGGCTCAGGGAGTGATCCCGGCGTTCTGGGATCGAGCCCCACATCAGGCTTCTCTGCTGGGAGCCTGCTTCTTCCTCTCCCACTCCCCCTGCTTGTGTTCCCTCTTTCACTGGCTGTCTCTGTCAAACAAAAATAAAATCTTTAAAATATATATATATATATATATATATATATATATAAAGAAATTGTACTTTCAAAGGTTTGGGACTCACTGCTTCTTCTGTGTGTATAAGTAACAGCATGGGGAAATGTTCCAGGCCCTTCTGTCTTACTATCCAGCCAATAGATTTTTATGAAGAAAATACCATAATGCTACCAGTATGTTAAAATCCTAGATCAATGCAACAATCCAAACCAGCTGGCAGTATGTTTAAGAAAGTAGATCCCAGTTCTGCTGTGAGCTAGGCTAGGCAAGCTGAGGCCTCTTTCTTGGTCAGACTTAAAGAGACAATGAGTAAAGAGGCTATGGAACTGGGGGGCATGATGGTGGGCTTTTTTTTTTTTAATGCTTGATTTCTAGGCAAGTGATTATCTCAGTATCAAGTTGTGTTGGTGAGTTGGGAAAGTGGAGAATTAATCAGTTAGGACTCTTTCTGTTACCAGTGACAGAACTGAACTAGCTTAAGCAAAAAGGAAGTGCATTTTCTCATATTACCAAGAGCAGAGCAGGACTGGCTCCTCTACGGCTTAGAGCTCAGACTGTGTCACTGGCACTAGTTTCCCTACCTCCTCCCTTCAGCCCTGCCTTCTTTTGGGCTGGCTGTCTTCACAGATAGACTCTTTCCATCATGGCAAGACAGCTTTAGCTCCAGCCTGTATCTTTCCATACTGAAGTCAAGTGAAAAACAAGGTGTTGGCTTCACCGTTAGCCCAAATAATGGCCCCAGAATTGAGTCCCATTGGTCCCAGTTGGCGTGACTGTAGGTCAAGTCACATTCTTGAATCAGTCATGGTGGTCAGAGGGGAAGGAACTGGAGATTGAGACGTATGTTCAGTTCCTGAAGCCAGAGTGAGTCCACTTTCCCTGTGGCACCTGGTCTGAAAGTAGAGAAGAGATGATTTCCCCCAGACAGTTCAGGGTGATGTGGCCAGAGGAGGGGGAAAAGTTGATGGGGGCACAAAGCAAGTGTCTGCTACAGAGAGTGAGGAATAAAGACCCGAAGGAGGAAAAGAGCATAGAATTGGAACTATGGACTAATCTACAATTTTTCAAAGTACAACACTGACTTCCCTAGGAGTATAAATACTTGTTATTATTTTTTTGAGGCTCTCACATAGTTTCTCTCATCCTTACCCCTGGGCACATGGAGTGCTGGAGCTCTAGGCCCCTAAAAACTCAAGGCTTTAACCCTTCCCCAGAAAGGAATAGTGCTGGTGTGCAGCACTGTGGGCTACCAAGAGATGACCCTGAACGACACTGACAAACACAGCATAGATGCAGCCACCGGGGCTGAGGCCTTCCCTGCCTGCCTTCACTGCCGACTCCTGTGCGTCCTCATGGCCCTTAGTCTCCAGCAGAACAGCCCATACCTGTGAGGAGGAGGGGCAGACTGTCTGCTGTCTCTGCCATGTACCACTAGCCCCCACTAGTGTGCAGACCTCGTGAGGATGGAATGCATGTCTCATATCTGCTAGGTCCCTGTACCAGGCTAGACCCACAGATGACATTTAATAAATAAAGTTGACCCTTGAACAAAACGTGTTTGAACTGCACAGGTCCCCTTACGTGCAGATTTTCTTTGATACAGTACTATAAATGAATTTTCTCTTCCTTAGAATTTTCTTAATAACATTTTCTATTCTCTAGCTTATTTTATTATAAGAATAAAGTATACAGTCCATATACAAAATATGTGTTAATCAACTATTTATGTTATCCTAAGGCTTCTGGTCCACAGTAGGCTATTAGTAGTTAGGCTTTTGGGGAGTCAAAAGTTATATGCAAGTGTTTGACCGTGTGTGTGTGGGGGTCAGTACCCTTCACCACCACGTTGTTCAAGGATCAACTGTATCTGTGCAAGGGGTGAGCGCATCAGACACTTAGACTGGGTGAGTACCTCATATAACCAAATGGTTGTGGACTAGGGACTCTCAATGAGCCGGTCTGACTCCAGAGCTCATATTCTTAACTACTCCTGGTGGGTACTGTTATTAGAACTGGAGCCCTGCTGTTGGTTGGCATGGTGGCCGGAGCGGCCAGGTGTCTGCTGTACCCTTGCTTTAGATAAGTGAGGCACTTGCAATTTCAAAATGGAGGGATATAGGATGCCCCAGCTGGATGCCCCACCTCAGGCAGGGCCAGGGCCAGGGCAGGGTGGCCTCCTAAAATCTGGTAAAGCACCTTTTTTTTTCACCCAGCTGTCCCCAGTCCAACTTTCCTGCTATTTTGCAAACTAAAAGCATTTTTAACCTCATTCAAAGTATTGTTGCCTAGAAACTCAAATGACTCATTTGAGCAGCTCTCCTTCGACTCTGGAAGCCAAGGGCACGCCTTTGGCAGGGACTCAGTTTGGCTGCTCCTAACTGGATGAACGCTTCTGTCATTTTAGTCTTGGCCTAAAAACTGACTCGTCCACAGAGGAGACAGAGCTACTTTCAGCATAATAACAGTTTTGAAAGAGTTTCTTTCTTTAAACAGTCTTGCAGGAAGGTGTTCGGACCATATCTGTGGTGAAAACAGACCTGGGCTCCTGAGAGTCAGGCAACCAGTTTAACGGGAAATTTAGTACACAACTGACTCTCAGTTTTCTCCTTGCAGAAGGTTTGGAGTGAGTTAAGCACTCAGAGGAACTGGAGACATAAGAAGGACCAGTTAGCCTTGGTTTTCCTTCCCTGTTTGTGGTACTCATAGTCTGCTTTCTTTGTTCTTTTTTTTTTTTAAGATTTTATTTATTTATTTGAGAGAGAGAGTGCACAACCCCAGGGGAGGGGGTGAGGGAGAAACAGACTGCACACTGAGCAGGGAGCCTGACACTGGGCTCCATCCCAGGACCCCTGGATCACCACCCAAGCCTTAGGCAGATGCTTAACTATTGAGCCACCAGGGCGCCCCTGCCTTCTTTTGTTCTTGATGTGCTATTTATTTGTAATGGAATTACAACTCCCGCTGTGTTCTTAGCCTTTTAAAAGGTAACTAGATAAGGTTTCTTTCAAACCAGCTTTTTTCAGAAGTATATGAAAACTAGAGGAAAATTATTTATAGATTACCTGCTATGTCGAATATTTGCATGCTTGTGGCTACCTCTGTTTTTTAAAAGTAATTTTCAGTTGTGTAAGAGATACATACACGAATGATTTCTCCTTGTTGACAAATTACAGGTGATGCCAAGTCCTCTTTGACTGCCTACCCCATTCCTCCCTGACTGTTTTCAGTTAGATGCATTCACCTTTACAGAGCTTTTTCATTCCATTCTCACTTCAGTTCAGTCAGCATCTGTGATGTGCCTGCCACATGCCAGACCTGGGATAAAAAGATAAAAAAGACACAGCCCTCACCCTCAGGCAGCTCTCTGTCTAAGAAGGGAGAGAAACATACGTTCTCAAGTAACCATAACATGGCATGCTTGTCTGACAGATGTTAGGGAAAGCCACAGAAAGGAAGTCACTTTAGCCTCGGCATTGAAGGATGTTTTCGACTTTGGGCAGAGATGAGATGAGAGGGAAGGGTCATCTAGTAAGAGAAAACAGTTCTGGCTAAGACAAGACATGAGACATTGGGAACTTAGAATTCTAGGCCAGACCTAGCTGCAGTGTGTGACTTTTGGGAGAAGCGTTTGGAGATAAGAATTTCATTAATGTCGTTGTGGTCCATATCCTACGGACTATGTTCTCTTTAGTAAACTTTTCTTTGTGATGTTTCCATTTCCAACGCCAAAGGAAGCCCTTGGGGCAGCATGGCCTGTGGTGGGTCTGGTCTGTCCAGTACTATTTGTCCGGTACTACTGCAGCCTCATTTACGTATGCATTTGCACCCTTTCGTAAAGTCACCTCACATGCAGATGTGTTGAATCAGGGAAGTAGGAGGATAGAAAAGATGGCCAACTAGAGTGCCAGTTAGGGCAGCCCCTCCTCAGTGCCTGCAGATTGTTGGCCATGGGTGGGGTAACTGTATAATTTATTGTCCAAACCAAGACACTTTTTAGAGATTCTTGTTAATTATGCCAGCACAACAGGTATAAACTCTGTCTCAGGAAAACCTGGATGTGTGGTCACCCTGGTCATGTGGTAATTTGGGCCCCCAAGGTTGCATCTCTAGATTTTTCAAGAGGAACCAGAAGTTTGGATTTCTATGTGAAATCCCCTGACGTTAGAGAGTTTCTATTTCTAAAACAAAACAAAGCAGCAATATTGCGTGGGGCCGAACTAGCAGTGCCAGTTTACAAGCTCAGCTTTGACGTACATAACTAAAATCATGGACATCAAGTTTTAAGTTTTGTAGAAGAGTCCCTGTCCTGCTCCAAAAGCGCTCTACATTTTTTTGTCACTTAGCCATTGCTGTGTAACAAGGCACCTCAAACTCCATAGCTTAAAAAAACCCATAAATATTTAGTGTCGCTCACAAGCCTGGGCACCTGAGTAGCTCATCGGGTCTTGCTTATGCAGTCAGCTGTGGCGTGGGTAGGTAGCTCTGTTGACCTTGCCTGGACTCTCTCAAGCGCTTGCGAGTGTGTTGGCTATAGGTTGGTCTAGGATGGCCTCAGATGGAACAGGTGGGCTTCCCTCGATATGGTCTTTCATCTAGCCCAGGCTTGTTCATGTGCAGGGGTGGGTAGAGAGAGCAGATGTGAACCATGGCACTTGGAGCCCCTGCATGCAACTAGCATAACGGCACTTCTGCCACATTCTGTGTCAGCCAAAACAAGCCGTAAGGCCAGCCCCAGTTCAAGACATGGGGAAACAGCCTCCAGCCTTTGATGGGAAGAGCTGCAAAGCTTACCTCGTAAAGGGCGTGGATACAGGGAGGACAAAGAATTGGGAATATTATGACAATTCACCTACCATAATTACTATTCTCACTTCTTTTTAAAAATCATGTTCTTTAATAATGGGACCAATAAAGATATCTTCTTTTTCCCCAGATAAACGAATCCAACTATACATGAAAAGCCTACTTTGTCTTCCAAGTCCTCAAAAATGCATGCCTCCTGTGCCAGGAGGCCTTGCTGTCATTCAGCAGGAGCTAGAAGCGCTAGGCTCTCAATATGCAAACATTGTGAATCTCAACAAACAAGTGTATGGACCATTTTATGCAAATATACTTCGAAAGCTGCTCTTCAGCGAGGAAGCCACGGGAAAGGCAGATGCTTCATCTTCTAACTAAAGAGGAACTGACATTGGATGCGAGGTTGGAAATCCAGCACTTTGGTACCCAGTCTGTTTCCACCAGTGGCATTACAGATGCGGCACATTCTCAGTCCTGTTCGTGGTGCAGCGTTAGCCTGAATTTGTGTAGTCCAGTAATATTAGCGTTGCAGAAAACATGCACATCGTGTAAACCCTATTCATACATCATTTTCAAGTTCAAAAGAGATGTTTTTAATGGACAGAAAGCAATTTGTAATTAATGATATGACCTTATAATACTTGTAAATGTTTTCTTAAGCGTTCATATATGGCTTATTCATTCAACCTTAAGAAGTTGTATTTCCTCACTTGTCACTATCAAATCTAATGATTTTTAATTTTGGTACAACTTCTTAAAGCGTTGGAAGTCGTGAGAATAACCAAGGGGATTGATGTTCTGAATAAATGATGTGAAGTAAGCATAATTGTATTTGAAATATACAATTAAATATTATTAACGTGTAATAGAAACTTACATAGTAAGTCTTCAAATTCCACAAATGTACCAAATCACATTTTATATTACCAATTGTCAGTATTTGTCTAGAACTTAAATTTATTAAAAATATTTTAAAGCTATGTACAAATTTTAGATAAAACTTGTATTGTTCATTTAGTGAAAATAGAAAAAAAAATCCCTTCTAAAATTTTATTCTAGAGGTTGGTTTTTCTGCCTGCAACTTATCCTGCTCTCTGAGAGAAACAACTTTTGCACAAGTATCTTAGTGAACGTCCTTGCATTTCTCAGGCCGTTGGTGAAGATTATATAAGATTTTGATATTTTTACATAAGGCAGGACTGATTTGAACTGATTTATTTATAAGAAGAAGGAAAGTTAACAATAAACCAGATCCCCAGGAGATCCCCATCCTCAGTGAAGTTCACATCTGAAAAAGAAATAGTTGAACTTCGGATTTTTTTAAACCATATAACTTGCTAGCAGATGCCTCCTGTGCTGATTAAACTCTTACCCCGCTATGACCAAGTATCATTATCATTTGACATTCTTGAGCATTAAAGCAAAACTTGGCCAAGCTGGCACTGGCTGTCATCGAGATTTTAGAGAAATCTGCTTGTCCTGGAATTACATACTTCTTTTGAAATGTTAAGGGAAGCACTACAGACTGGGCAGACTCCCGTCTATAAAGTACTTTATTCCCATAAAACACATTTTGATTATTTCGTTCTCTAAGGACTCATTGAATCTTCGTAGCCTGGTAGGAAAGAGTGGGTAGGACATAAAAAGGAGTATTCCTTTCTTCCTTACCTCCTTTTCCTCGCTATGACTTCCACCATTATGGTGCTACTTAATTATTTGATAAAGTTCTAGGAAATGATTGTGTGAATGAATTATCTCCAATCTTTACATTTTGGAGGGATCTGCCAAAATTTGAGAAGTTTTTGAAAGTCTTTTTTTTTCTTTCTCACGACAACCAATATATAAATCAGCCATTCTATCCATCTGAGCAGCTGTGTATAGGTAGAATTTTCCTGAAGAGCACGTCACTGGTCTTACCCATTTTCCAACCCCTCTTCCTGTATTTCCCTTCTGCCCGCGTTGTCCTGTGCTTAGAAACTATAAGGTGCTGAAGATTTTTGTTTTCGTTTTCTCTGAAGTTGGAGTAGTTTTCGAAACCGTGTTCACTTTGGAGTATGGGTGGCGGGGAGGGTCTGCCACGGAAAGGTAACATGTAGTGTGACTTGTTGTTGCTTTCTGGGGTAAACTGTATACTTAACAGGAAGACCAGGTGGTGTACTTTCTTTACCATCAGATTGGAATCCAGCTGGTATCCTTAAATACTTGATTATACTGCAATTTCCAGCAGGAAAACAATGTGTAGACATTTTTTTAAAATGCATTTAAAATGAAGGGCATTCTGCTGCTTTATTTTTCCTTTTTTAAGTCCCAAAGGAGATCTCAATGTCTCAAGTCTGGATTTAGGCAACTACATTTATTAGGATTTTTAAAAACATATCCCTTAGCATGTTGTTTTGTGTTTTGTTTTTTTGTTGTTTTTTGTTTTGTTTTACTTAAATGTTTACTTCTACTTTCGAGGTTTTCTGAATGTCTTGTTTTGTAATGTCAGTTTTATTAAACACCATACACACATTTTCATTCTTCTGCTAAAACATGTATTGTGTGCACTAAATTTCAAAATATTAAAAATTATTTCGAGATAGTCAGTGTCTCTTTGTTTTCTAAACCACCTTTGCATAGCTCAGAGCTGGGGTATTGTAGTTGTTCTAGAATGACTCTTCTGGTGATTGTCAGAGCCTTCCAGAGATCAGGTTATGTTCACTCAGCCGGTCAGTCAACAAATACCTACTAAGCATATACTATAGGCCCAGAGGTATCCTATGTGTTGTGATGCACAGTGACTAGACAGACACTGTCCTCAAGAAGCTTCTAATGTAATAAGAAGGACAAACTTGTGAGCAATTACAACAAAGTGTAATATAGGCCATAAAACAAGTAATATAGTGCTAGAGGTAACACCATCAAATTCTATTTCATGGAGATCATTCTTGAGCTACAACAGGAAGGATAGGCAGAATTGCCAAGGGGCTAAAAAAGGGGAAGGCACAATAGGCCAAGGGCATGGTGAGTACAATGGGTAGAGAAATGACAAGGCAAGGACCAGCACCCAGGAGAAAAGTAAAAGTGAGGGGAGGCAAAACGAGAGAGGTAAAAAGGTTCTGGGATGTTATGCTAAAATTTGTGGGTTTTGTCCAGAAGTAAAGAATCTGAATCTTTTGAAACAGGAGAGGGTTATGTTTTAGAAATTATGTATTTGGAAATTATGTTTTGGAAAGATTACCCCGGCAAAGAACAGTTGCTCTTGGTGCTGGAATATTCCTCTGTGTGGAGTGTGTACATATACATGTACTCGCAGAAGAACACATGGTATAAGGAACAGGAATGGACCCATGCCAACTGGAGCAGAAAGCGAGCTTATTGCATAGCTATTAAGTACTCACAGAATCTTCTTAATCTGGGGCATCAGGCTTGGAAAATGGGTAGGAACCAGGGCAAGCAAGCTGCAGGACTTTGGCCAAGCTGGATTCAGTCTTATGGCTTCAGAGATTGATTTCTCAACTGCCCTTGCTTCTTTGCCTCATTTTCTCAAGATTTAAAGTCCCAGATATCAACAAGCAGTTAGAAGAATCTAGGCCAGGTGCCCAGGCTCTGATTTGCAGGGGATGAGATGAGTGAGTAGCTGACCGTTAGACTCCCGTGGTCCCATCAAGGTCACCCAACTAGAGGTTTCTTCCCAATGCAAAAGGTTTGTTGAGGAACAGAAAGAGAAAAAAAAAAATCCACCATCATGTACATTTTGTGAAGTCTTTAAAATTAGAATGTGAGAAATGTATGAGCCCACCCAATCTAGCATTGCCTCTGAGAATAACACCATAAAATGATTCATAGGCATGTGAAGTCAGCCTTTATTGGTGTGTGTAAATGAACTGTTGAACAAATAGCTCCCATGTCTCAGTGACCCCATAGACCCACATTTCTCAAATTCTAGTTCAAAGCAGGGGGTAGATTTGTGGGCTCGGGGGAAGGTGTTACTCCATTCAGCCTTTCGGAAGCCCAACTTCCATCCATCCTGTGACTGCTGCCCCCCTAGCTCTTCGAAATGCCCACTCACTCAGAAGATAGGGAAAGAAAAGGATTGCCCACTTCCACTGATGGTTCATCGGCCAGAACTCAATCATGTGGCCTCATCTAACTCCAAGGGAGGCAGGACCAGGTGCCGAGGAAGAAGAGGCTGATTTGGATATATTGGGAAGCATTAGCAGTCTCTACCTTGGGTCCTTCCAGCTTCCTTAAAGAAGCCCCATGAACCTTCTTTTCCTGAAAAAAGTTTTAAAACCATGTGCCTGCTCTGATCTCTGACTAGTAGTTCTCCGGAGGACTCTGTTGAGATGATTTGAAAGCCAGGCCCAGGATAAGCAGTAGAGAGTGCCGTGCCTGGATGGCGAAGCATGCCGCGGCCGTGGAATGTGCCACCTGTTGTGCAACATATTTTTATTTCTAACTCGAACTCTTTTTGAAGCTAAAGTTCAGTCTGTTCCACCTCTGGGGATGGTAGGTTCCAAAATTCTCCACTCATTGTTTAATGAAAGTAGCATGGGACTGACAGTCACAAGGCCTGAGTTTGAATTCACTTCCTCTACTTAAGAGCTCTATGAACTCAAGCCAGTTTCCTTCATTTCCTTGAGCCTCTGTTTCCTACCGTACCTCACAGAGATGCTGTGAGAATCAAATGAGATAACATATTCAAAATCGTCTGCAAACTCTAAAGCATAATGTAGTCAGAAAACATTAAAATAACTGTAATTTATTAGTCCTAAATCTCTTTCAAGCTTCAGGAGGTTTTAGTATTGTGAGCTGTGATGGTCAAGTACTTAAATACATCAGAACAGAAATGGTCATATCCCATCAGAACCATGGTTCGTTAAGCCCACTATTGTCATTGGCAGAGAAGCTGAAGGGTATGCAGAAGGCAGCAGTAATTGTCCTTGGTGACAACTGCAAAGGAAAGTGACAAACCCAACATGTTCTAATCGTATCTAGTAATCACTTATGATTTAATCCTTTAGAAAGTATGTTTGTATTATTGACTTGGGTCCTCCTGTTCTTTACTTTTGGGGTGAAGCCTTCTCTTTCTCGTTTCTAAGCTTACTATGTTAGCCTCTTTCAGATTTCAAGGGAAAGGGACCGAGGGATTTATTGCAAGGCTTTATAAAGAAGAAAACCCGGGAATCTATCTCAGCAGCTGCATTGGGAGGCTTGATGGAGAACCCGAATACAATTCTTCTATCTTTCAGGAATATAATAACATAATAATAATAATTAATAAAATAATAATAATAGCAGCCACTGAGCCACTTAGCATATGGCAAGGAATACTCTGTGCATTTCATACCCTGCTCTGTAACTGCATGACACCCTGGGAGGCAGGCTTTATCACTATTTCCATATAGGCAAATGAAACTCAGATTGGCCAAGGAAGCTGTCCAAGGTCACAGAGCTGGTGTCTTTGAACCCAAAGAGTCTAACCCTGGAAAGTGTGCTCTTAAACTACTTGCTATATTGGCTTCCTAAGGTCATTCAATCAAAAGTATTTCTATTATGATGCTACCAAATGCTTCCTTGGCGTTTTACTTCTCTGCTTCTTTCTATGTCTGCCCTCCCTTTTGGTTCCTCTTAATTAATAACATCCCAGAGAGAAATGATTGGGTCTAATTGCCATTGATCAGTAAGGACACTCCTCTTTCCTACTCTCCTGCATTTGGTGGGGGTCTCATGCCTGACAAGCCACCTCGGCTCCCCTACCTCGCTGTCTTTGGCAGGTTCCTGGCCCTATCAGTTCTCACAGTATGGTCGGATCTCATGACACAATACAAGGCTTTTCAGAGAAGGGGCTGGTGGGCATGTCAAGCAGCAAGAGGTTTTTGGACCATCCACCCTTGCTCAAAATGCAGGCTCTTCTCTGGTTACAGCAGAGGATCCCGTCCATGTTCAGCCTCACCTTGCTGTTTGTGAAATGATAGGATTCATGGACTCCCTCCTTGCCCTTGCCTTTTCAGACCGAAGAGCCCATATTCTTCCCCCACCATTGTTTTAGTCTTTGCTAGTTCTATTATGAATGTATTCAGGTTTAGAAATCAGGATCACACATGTTTTCTCCCAGTCTGGATGCACCAAGTTTTTGAAAAACAGAGGACAATTGTTTTCTTTTGTTTCTAGTGTCTTCTTGTTGAAGCCTCTCAGAATAAGGTCTGATTTCTTTAACATGGCATAAAGGCCAATGATGGCTGAGCCCCAGTGGATCTTTCTAGTGTCATCTATAGACACTTCCCTATGGAGAACCACACTCAACTGTCAGGATTTGGTACTGTGTAAAGCTCTCGCGCCATTGCTCACGGTGTTTTTCTCTGCTTGAAATGTCTTCTGTCACCCCATCCATTCAGTGTGGTATTATGGTAGAGTGGTTGAAAGCATGAGCTCTGGGGGCAGATAATTACGGATTTAAATTCCAGTTCTGCTTGGCAAATTTCTTAATCCCTACGAACCTTAGTCTCTTCACCTGTCAAGTGGAGATAATCATACTTACCTCCCAGCAGTTGATCATTACATCAGAGAACACACACAAAATGGTTATTCCAATGCCTGGCAAAGAGTAAATGCTCAGTAAATGAAGTCCAGCTTGGAAACCTCTGTTTTTCTCTTTCTTTTCCCCCTATTTCCCCTACCCACTTCTCCATGGCATTGGTCACCTTCCCATCTGGCTATCACAACACCTTTTAAGTGATGGCACTGTATTCCAAGATGTCAGACATTTTTCCCTCCGAGATTTCCCTTTCCAAAATGCCCAGCCTTCTACTCAAACCATGAGTCTTTTCGCACTAATATCTCAGGAAAAGGATGTGACAGCAGAAAACACAGAACTCAGGAGACTGCTTCTGGCTTTTTGGTTTTTAAAATTCAGTTCCTTAGGGCATCAGAAAGAAGTCATGGATTGACCTGGGGGCAAATGCCAATACGGGGGCGGGGGGGGCGGTGCGGGAGGTGGGAGGCAGGTGTAACAAGGGAAGGATTGCAAGGATGGTGGCAGCTGTGGTCTAAGGGTCCCGACACCAATCAGCGTCAGCTAATTGTTGCCATGCAGGATTCTGGGACCCCTGCTACCTGATTATTCTCTTTTCAAGAGAAACTGGGGGAAAAAAAACCACAAAAAAACCACAAAAAATAAAAAAAAACCAAGTTTTTTAAAACATGAAATATCAAATTTATTAATATTCATTGCATTACTTTTTTTAAAATTATTTATTCAACAAAAATTTATTCAGGAACAAACAGTGGGTTAGATCCTGGGAATGCAAAGACAAGATGGTTCCTGTTCCAGGAGCTTCTGGTCTGAAGAAGAGGTAGATGCAGAAACAGAGGATATGGTACCCAGCGATAGGTCTCGTGTTGGACAGTGATTCCCCAAGTGTGATCACCGGGGCAGCAGCAGCAGCAGCACCTGGGAACTTGTTAGAAACACAAACTTGCAGGTCCCAGCCCAAATCTGCCTAATATGAAACTTGAGGTTGTTTTAACAAGTTCTCCAGGTGATTCAGATGCTAAAATTGGAGAACTGCTTTGAGCATGGAAAGCCAAGAGGACTTTGGAGCAGTAAGTCAACACATTTGGGCCAAACTTGAGAACTCTGCCATCCAGAAATCACCTCACGGACCCTTCCAGGCTAGATTCTAAATAGGCTGCTCTCTGGTAATTCACAAGGATGATACAAAAGTATATGTGTCTCTTTAAGTAAACTGTAAGATCTTCAAGAACAGGGTTAAGATTCTTCTTTTAATTAGCTACTTCAAGTAAATTTCAGTGCCTATATCTCCTAAGTATTGCTAATTCAGAAATTAAACTAACAGCAGGCAAGGGTTATACACTCATGATGAGAAATGGCAAATGTTTGTCTATAAATTTTCATAAGTCACTAGGGCAAAATATACAGAAAATTTACCATTCTATTTGGGAGTATGCAGTTCAGTGACCTTAAGTACATTCACACTGTTGTGCAATCCTCACTACTGCCCGATTTCACAATTTCTGCATCTTCCCAAATGGAAACTGTGTACCAATTAAACAATTGTTGGTATCTTTCGCCTTGTTTTCTTCCAATGGGAGTTTTTCCTACTGATCTGTAGGAGTTCATTTTAAATTAGGGCTACCAATCCAATATCTTTGTCTTCTTCCAACTTGTGTTTGTATTTATTTTTATTTTTTTAAATATTCAGTCGTTCATTCATTCATTTGTGAGAGACAGAGAGACAGAGAGAGAGAGGATCAGGCAGAAGCAGGCTCCCCGGAGAGTACGGAGCCAGATGCGGGACTGGATCCCAGGATGCTAGGAGCATGACCTGAGCTGAAGTCAGACGCTTAACTGACTGAGCCACCCGGGCGCCGGCAACTTGTGCTCTAAAGAATTCTATTCATGGTGAATTTTAAAAAATCTGTTCAGAAAGAGTGCCTGCGTGGCTCAGTAGGTTAAGCGCCTCTGCCTTTGGCTCAGGTCATGATTCCAGAGTCCTGGGATCAAGCCCCAGGGTTTGGCTCCCTGCTCAATGGGGAGTCCACTTCTCCCTCTGCCTCTCCCTCCCACTTGTGATTGCTCTTTCTCTCTCTCAAGAAAATAAATAAAATCTTAAAAAAAATCTATTCAGAAAACTTTGCATTTTCATGAAATCATAAAACTATCGTTACCATTATATTACCAAATCTATGAGTATTTCCCTTTAGGGTTTCTGTGCTGCTGTCCTTGAAGACTTTCACAATCTCAATCTCACATTTTCTTTTAAATTTTTAACATTTAAATACCTAAGCCATATAGGATTTACTTAAATTTTTTTTCCTAAATGGCTAATCAGCTGTTCCAATACCATTTATTGGATAACCCATCTCTGCCTGATTTAAAATATCATATTTTCATATTAAATTTCTCTACATCCCGGTATTTGTTCTCGGATCTTTTCTCCAGTCCTTTGAGAATATAACATTGTCTTAATAACTGTCCTACTCTACTCTCTAGTGAGTTAATCCCTCCTCACTTTAGGTCATTCTGTTGGTTGCATAATATTCCATCACACACAGGTACCATAATTTTTTTAACCAATCCCCTAATACTAAGCATTTAAGTTTCCTATTTTTCCACGCCATACAATGTGTAGTTTTGGATTGGATTAAATGAATCCTCTGCCTCGGTGACTCAAGTTGCGCAAATTATGTTTACCCTTTTCTTTGAATTATTAAAAAAATTACAACCAATAATGCTTTACTGGTCTCAGTTATGGGATAATTGGCACTAAACCTGTCCGCTGGTTAAGATTAGCCGGAGGAGACCTCCAAGCAACAGCAGGGGGCGCAGTTCCCCAGCTTCGCCTCGGCCACATCCGGGTTCCACCGCAGGTTTGGGCTGGGAGCAAGCGGAACGTTTCTGTCACACCACCAGTTAACCTGCGCGGCGGGGACCATTTAGGCCTCCGCGCACCGTCCTTCACGGGTGCTGCAGTTTACTTGGGGGCAGCGAAAGCGGGCGTGGGGGTTCTCCTTGTGTCTACCATCGTCGTGAGCAGGGCAGCATGGACGTGCTTGCGGAAGAATTCGGGAACCTGACCCCGGAGCAGCTGGCTGCGCCCATCCCCACTGTAGAGGTGAGTACGGCGGGCGGGGAGCGGAAGAGGCCGGGAGCGTAAGAGGCCGGGAGCGTAAGAGGCCGGGAGCGTCGGCAGGAGGCGTTGCCCCGAGAGCTCTCGTGGCGGAGCGGCGGGGGCGGGGGGGAGAGGGAGCTCTGCGCATGCTCCGGGTGCCGGAGCGGGTCTCTTCCGGTGCGGGCCGCCGCTTGCACGTGGAGGGGCCCATCTCCGAGTAGCGCTCAGCCGGCGGTGTGCGGGCGGAGCAGCCCCGCGCGCTCGCCGCTCCGGGCTGGGGGCCTCTTCCGTGTTCGTGTGTGTCGGGGCGGGATTGGACCTCGCGCCCACTTGGGGGTGCGTAGTGCATCCGCGCGGGATTAGAGAGGACGCTTTCGTGAGGTCCACATTTGCTCGTGGCGGTGGAACCACGTCTTCTGAATCCCGGGCTAGTCATCCTTTTAACCCGTAACTCAAGTTTGGGCTGCAGGAGTATTTTAAACGCTCTGAAAATTTATTCAGTATCTTTTGAATAAAAAAAAATAAAATCTGTATTTTGGAGGAGTAGCCCCATACCTTTTATCAGAGAAGTTAGCCCTCCCCCGAGCTCCCTAATGAAGTTCACCTGTGGACATAATTTTACTTTCTGGAAAGGCACACATAACCCCTCTGGGCCTGTCTTGATTGGCATGGAATGGGGGAAGTGGAGAAACTGGCCAGAGAGAGCTTTCAGGTAGAGGAACAGGACACTTGAGCACCCGGGTAGGTAAGATTGTCAGACCGTCTGATGTTTTCCAGGAACTGCAGCCCCGTAGTACTAGAGTGAGGAAAAGTAGAGGAAGAAAGAGGAGAAAAGGGTAGGTGAGGGTCCTGACTATGGACGGTTTCGATCTGTAGACCTCCGAAGGAGCAATGAGATGCTATTGAAGGGTTTAAGCAGGAGAGTGACATGATCAGTAAATCTGTTGGATTATAAGAATTTATTTATAATTATTGGCAGATTAGTGAGTTGCATTATGATTAGTCCATCGGATTTAATCCATGAGTGCCGCACACTGATGATTGTTGGGCAATACTGGATTTTTATGTATTTATTTTTTAAGTTGAAGAGTTAAGAGCCAGCATTTACTGACCACTTGCTATCTGACAGGCTCTGTTTAAGCCTAACATGCATTGCATTATTTTAATTCTCTGAAATAAGTACTATTTTCATCCCATTTTGCCAACGAAGATTTTTGAGGTCCAGAGAGGTTATGTAATTAATCCAGTGTCAGAAAGCTGTTAAGTGGCTGATCTGGATTTTGGACTCTGGCATTCGGATTTTAGTTTTCATCCTTAACTACAGACCAACTGCTTCTCTGAAGACCTGAGGGGATAAGCCTGAAGGATTTATATATCTTGGTTGAGTTTGCATAGTTGTGAAGGAACCAGAACCATAGTCCCAGGCTTCTGAATCAGGAATAGCAATTCCTCTTCCTGGCCTTCTGTGTTCAATCCACCATCACATATTAGGATCCTGCCTACTAAGTAGGCAATAAAATCCTGCCTACTCAAATCTGAAACTTGCCGCTATTCTCCAAGTTGGAATCGCTGTCCTCTCTTACTTCCTAGGCTGCCAACTTGTCTCACTCCCACTGTTCTCTGCTCTGTAGCCAGAGCCATCAGTAATATTTTACCATCAGTTTAAATACAAAAATATGATTGTGTTGCTCTCTTGATTAAAATTCTTCAATCTCTGCCCTGTGCTCTTAGAGCAAAATTTAACATCTTACCCATGTTTATAAGGTTCTCCTCAGTCTGGCCACTATTTACTTTTTTAGCCTCTTCCCACCGTTCCCACCTCCTTCCCCATTCTGCCCTCAGATCTTTCTTCTCTACTCACATAGTTCCTTCTGGATTTTTCTCTCATTCCTCTTTGTAGATTTACATATAATAAAATGCACCGATCTGAAGTGTTCATTTGTATTTGTTTTGACAGTTACGTATACCCAAATAACTACCACCCAATACAAGATCTAGAGCATTTCCATCATCCCAGAAATTTCCCTTATGAACCCTTTTGAATTTATTCGATTTCTATTCTCATAGATTACTTTTTCCTGACTGCCTTCTACTTTTTTAGAGCAGTTTTAGGGCCACAGCAACATTGAGAGGAAGATACAGATACACCCCCTGCCCCCACCTTTCTTCTTTCTTAAAAAATGTGTTTTACTTCCCTCCCTGACCACTCCTTGTCACTCCTCGTTGCTGGATCTGCCTTCTGCTGCTCCTCTACACGTTGGAGTGTTGGTGATCTCATTGCATGGAACTCTTCTCCTTCCACACTCCTGAGGTGATCTCATCCATTATGTGGCTTTCATTGTTCTCCATCCATGGATCTCTCCCTCATTTATATCTTTAGGCCACTCTCTTCTCAAGTTCCAGACCCCTATTTGTTGTCTCTTTGACATGTCCCCTACTGTCTAATGGATATACCAAGCTGAACATGCTCCCAGCCAAACTCCTGATGGCCCCTCCACTCCTTACCTGCTGCTCAGCAGTGTCCCTGCCTCCTCGTCTCCACGAATGGCAACTCTGGGGTGTCAGTCCTGACTCCTCTTCTTCAGAGTCTCTATCTAATCTATGCTCAGGTCCCGTTGGCTTCGATTGTGTCTCCTAACTACAATTTCTCACTATCCGTACTGTTACCATTGGCCTGGAGTATTACAGTAAACTTCTTCTCTGCTTCTAACCTTGTCTGTTCTCAACCCAGCAGCTAGAGTGAGCCAGTTAAGATGAGTCATCATCACATCACTCTTTTGCTCAGAACCTTCTGATGCTTCTTATGTCACTCAGTGTGAAAGTTAGAGTTTTTATAGCTGCTGCCAGGTCCTGTGCGGTCCTTAGGCCCTTACTCAGAAACTATGTACTCTTACTTTAGACTCGTTTCTAACCATTTGTCAGATTTCCCATTAGCAGAGTAGATGCCATACATGAAAAGAGACTGAGCATCTCAGCCGTGGACAACCTCAGGAAGGTATAAAAAGCAGGCCTAAGAACTCGAGCACTGCGTGTGTTTGCAGGTATTTAATAGGAGACAAATACCTCGTATGCCATCCTCCTGCGGCCGTGAGATGAGCTTTGACCAGACGCTAGTTGAGAAAATATGGGAGGGAAAAAACACTTTGTGGGCCAAGAGATCCAGCTTCCCGGGACTCTGACAGTAACTTTCCCTGTCTCAAACTGGCAAACCTTGCTTGCTCAGGAGGTGTCACGACAATAAAATAATGTATGAAAAGTGCTTGGAACCTTGAATCATCAAAAGATTGAAGTATATTCTGTTTAAGAACTGGGTGGTATATGTGTGTATATATATATTTGTATGCACACACACACATCTATGATTTTCCATAAAAGTGGTTACAATTTTAAAATTGTTCTTTTCATTTTGGTTTATGTTCTTTTGTTCTTTGTGATAAAGTAAGTCATTTTTGGTTTAGTAGAATAACTTCTTATGGAAATATCGTGGTTGCTGCCACAGAGTGCTGACACTCCTCTTGTTATGTTTCACAGGAAAAGTGGAGGCTGCTTCCAGCATTTTTGAAGGTAATTGTTTAACATTTAATAATAATTGTTTGTTTTTCACATGAAAAAAGTTGAATTCATCTCTCTTAAAGATTGTTTATTACCACTAATAATTTTTGACTTTGCACAACTATGTAATTTGCTGTATTTTAGAAATACAAGGGATTATAAGGGAGTTTCCCTGACTATATGTAAGGTGCTGGTTGGGGGAGTGGTCATCTAATTTTAGAGATAGGATGTCATAGACACAGTAGCGAAGTGGGGTTGGCAAGAGAGACACGACAGGTGGTCAGAGAAAGTCTCCCAAATGAGGTGAGACACAAACTCCATCTTAGGAGGACAGGATTTACATCGGCTGAAAGGTCTAATGCAGGGAGCATGCCATGATAAAAGCCTCCACAGAGTCTGTGAGGAATGGTGGCCAGTCTGTTTGGCTGGAACGGATGAGTGGATAGTCACAGGAACTGCTGAATATAAGGTTAGTGGAGGGCTTCAGTTCACTTTTAAAGAGCTTATACTAAGGGGGCGCCTGGGTGGCGCAGTCGTTAAGCGTCTGCCTTTGGCTCAGGGCGTGATCCCAGCGTTCTGGGATCGAGCCCCACATCAGGCTTCTCCGCTAGGAGCCTGCTTCTTCCTCTCCCACTCCCCTTGCTTGTGTTCCCTCTCTCGCTGGCTGTCTCTCTTTCTCTGTCAAATAAATAAATAAAATCTTTAAAAAAAAAAAAAGAGCTTATACTAAGACATAAGGGATGCCACAATGATAGATCACTTGACACCCACTAGGATGTCAGTGATCAAAAAGAACGGTAATAACAAATGTTGGTGAGGATGTGGGGAAATTGGAACCCTACTGGTGGGAATGTAAAATATTGCAACTACTATGGACAACGGCCTGGCCATTCCTCAAATGGTTAAACAGAGTTACCATATGATCCAGCAATTCTACTCCTACTTAAGAGAAATGAAAACACATGTCCGCACAAAGCTTGTACATACATGTTCATAATAGCCAAAAAGTAGAAACAACCCAAGTGGCCATCAGCTGATGGGTGGATAAATAAAATATGGTCTGTCCATACAGTGGTGCTGCAGTGGATTATTTGGCAAAAAGAAGAAATTCAAGTGCTGATATGTAGTACAACGTGGATGGATGTTGAAAGCAGGCTAAGTGAAAGCTTGGAGACTTGAAGAATAAGTAGAGTCTTATCTGACTTAGTTTTGTGTTATAGGCAGAAGGGAGAGTGCTGGGGGGTGGTTCTGGGGAGGCTGTCAGGGCCAGATTGCTGGCCGGATTTGAAAGCCACATTAAGGACATTGGCTTTTCTTCTAACAGCAATAGGAAGCTGTTAAAGAGCTTTTAAGAAGAGTGACCAAGAATGAAATAAAATGGTAATAAGGTCAAGGGAAGGGATGGGTTTTTTGTTTTTGTTTTTTTAATTATAACTTTTTTTTTTAAGGAAGTATATATAAGCAGAGGAGAAAGGTGATATTTATGATTAAAAAAAAAAGAGGAGACAACTGATGTCATACAGTTCAAGAAGAGAGTGAGAATTCATAGAGACCTAAGACTTTGGTCATTATATTTATTCATTCGTTCATTCACTCAAAGTTGGGATTCTCCTTTACTCAGACCACCTTGAAATATAGTTGTCCAAAAATAAAGGTACAAAGATTTTAATACATAATTGAAGACAGAAACGCAAAGCTTATAAGGCTGCCAACGCTGTTGGCCAACAGAATCAAGACTCAGTTCTTAGGCTGGGATGACAACAGTGAAGAGGGACGAACGTAAATCCCTGTACTTGGTTTTGTACAAATACCAAATTGGATGTGTTTGACTCAGTAGCATTGTTTTGTGAAAATAAACATTACTTTTTGAGTTTTAGTTGATGAGTCAGTAACGTGGCCTTGAGTTTTTTTTTTTAATAGTGGTAGTATAATATCCAGAATGAGGGAGGCAGTAGCCCCACTGTGGGCTGGTCGGACTGTTGAGAACCTTGTCAGTGAGTTCGGGGTGCCCACATTACGAGGAACATTGACCAACTGGAGCACGCCCAGGAGCAGGCCATCTGCTGCTGAAGGAAGGGTCTGGAAGGCATGCGTGTGAGACACAGTTGAATAGGTCATCCTGGACGCAACAACATGAAGGAGAGTTGTAAATTTTATGTTGTAAGTAAACAGACTGTCTGAGAGCACGGCTTTCTCTCTAGAAGGACAGTTAAGTCCAAGGGGTGGAAACTGGAGGAAGGCAGACCTCAGCTCAGTATATAAGGTTGAATTTTATCCCCAGTAATTAGGACTGCTTCTAAATGGGATGGTTTTTTTGTAAGCCAGTGAGATCCCAATGAGGAAGTATAATTAAAGCGAAGGCTCTGATTATGTGTTAGGAATGTTCTAGCAGTGCTGAACCCATTGTGCTTGAAGATTAATATTGAAAAAAAGAACACATACAGGCCTTTGAAATTCTCAGACTTTGGAGTCCGTGTTACTGTTTCACTGTTTTCCGTAGCACACCGCACTATCTGCGTGGTTGTTTCTGACTTCTGAGATGAAAGGGAAGTCTCCGCTGGCTCGTATCTGCTTTGAGGTCCTGTGAATTCACCTGCCTTTCAATTTCTAATGCAGTGATTTTCAATTTTCTTTTTTTTTAATAATAATTTTTTTATTATATTATGTTAGTCACCATACAGTACGTCCCTAGATTTTGATGTAAAGTTTCCATAATTCATTACTTGCGTATAACACCCAGTGCACCATGCAATACGTGCCCTCCTTAATACCCATCACCGGCCTATCCCAATCCCCTACCCCCCTCCCCTCTGAAGCCCTCAGTTTGTTTCCCAGAGTCCACAGTCTCTCATGGTTCATTCCCCCTTCTGTTTACCTCCCCTTTCTTCTTCTCTTTCTTCTACCGATCTTCCTACTTCTTATGTTCCATAGATGAGAGAAACCATAGGATAATTGTCTTTCTCTGCTTGACTTATTTCGCTTAGCATTATTTCCTCCAGTCCTGTCCACGTTGCTGCAAATGTTGTGAAATCGTTCTTTTTGATGGCTGAGTAATATTCCATTGTGTATATGGACCACATCTTCTTAATCCAGTCATCTGTTGAAGGGCATCTTGGCTCCTTCCACAATTTAGCTATTGTGGACAATGCTGCTATGAACATTGGGGTGCATATGGCCCTTCTCTTCACTACGTCTGTATCTTTGGGGTAAATACCCAGTAGTGCAATTGCTGGATCATAGGGTAGCTCAATTTTTAGCTTTTTAAGGGACCTCCACACTGTTTTCCAAAGTGGCTGTACCAGCTTGCATTCCCACCACCAATGTAGGAGGGATCCCCTTTCTCCACATCCTTTCCAACATATGTTGCTTCCTGCCTTGTCAATTTTTGCCATTCTAACTGGCGTAAGGTGGTATCTCAATGTGGTTTTGATTTGAATTTCCCTGATGGCTAATGATTTTGAACCTTTTTTCATGTGTCTGTTAGCCATTTGTGTGTCTTCATTGGAAAAGTGTCTGTTCATATCTTCTGCCCATTTTTTGATTTGATTATTTGTTTCTTGTGTATTGAGTTTGAGAAGTTCTTTGTAGATCTTGGATACTAATCTTTTTTTTTTTTTAAGATTTTATTTATTTATTTGACAGAGACAGACAGTCAGCGAGAGAGAACACAAGCAGGGGGAGTGGGAGAGGAAGAAGCAGGCTTCCAGCGGAGGAGCCTGATGTGGGGCTCAATCCCAGAACGCTGGGATCACGCCCTGAGCCGAAGGCAGACGCTTAACGACTGTGCCACTCAGGCGCCCCTGGATACTAATCTTTTATCTGTAATGTCATTTGCAAATATCTTCTCCCATTCCCTGGGCTGCCTCTTCGTTTTTTTGACTGTTTCCTTGGCTGTGCAGAAGCTTTTTATCTTGATGAAGTGGGATTCCCCAGGGAATTCTACCAAACATTCAAAGAAGAAATAATACCTATTCTCCTGAAGCTGTTTCAAAAAATAGAAACAGAAGGAAAACTACCAAACTCGTTCTGTGAGGCCAGTATTACCTTGATCCCCAAACCAGGCAAAGACCCCATCAAAAAGGAGAATTACAGACCAATATCCCTGATGAATATGGACGCCAAAATTCTCAACAAGATCCTAGCTAATAGGATCACAGTACATTAAAAGGATTATCCATCATGACCGAGTGGGATTCATCCCTGGGATGCAAGGGTGGTTCAACATTTGCAAATCAATTTTCTTAATAAAAATCCTCATTTTTCGAAATTGCCCAGATAGGGGAAGACAGAAAAGAAAACAGGCGTTTTTGAGGGTTGAAGAAACGATGCTCAATTGCTGTGTCTTGTTTCTTGGATTTTTTGTAAAATAAAAGTATGCAGAGAAAATCTTGCCTCATTTGTTAGCTTATGGGGAGTCATTAGGTATGTTCAAATCCTCCTATCTTAAATTCCAAGGGCCAGATTGATTCTCAAGGAGGAAAATTTGAGGATGTATTAGGATGGGGGAGACATGGAATGAGGACACATAAATGTAAAGTTCTACCAAGTGACATTTGTGGATTTTTTTTCTCACTTTAGTTTTGAGAAAAATCTGAAGATCACCTATGGTTAGAGTCTATGACAGTATGCTGTATTGTTGCTAACCTACTTTCTATTTTTTGTCTGTTTAGGTGAAAGGCCTTGTGAAACAGCATATAGATTCATTCAACTATTTCATTAATGTGGAGGTAAGCAGCAGGGCTTAGAAGCAGAGAGAGGGTCGCCTGGTGGGCTCAGTAAGTAGAGCAGGGCACTCGATCTCCGGGTCGTGGGTTCGAGCCCCACCTTGGGTGTGGAGCCTACTTAAAAAAGAAAAAAAAGTAGAGACGAGAATTGGTGGAAGCCAGAGACGTTCCTAATGGTGCTCTTTCCACTGCAGATAAAGAAGATAATGAAAGCCAATGAAAAGGTCACGAGCGATGCCGACCCCATGTGGTACTTGAAGTAAGGAATCAGCTACTCTTGACTTGCTGCTTTGATTACATCTAACGTTTTTTAAAGTGAATGTGGTTGTTACCAAACCTCTATCAAAATAACTGTCTTTATCTGGTTAATAAGATAAGTACTCAATTTTTAATTGGTAAACTAATTATAACAAGTAGAGTTATGCTTGAAAAGGACTGAACCAGGTTTAAACACTTTTTTAGAACACTTTTAAATTTAGAGAAAAATTACCAAAATAGTACAAAGAGTTCCATATTATCCTTCGCCCAGCCTGTGCTAATATTAACATCTTATGTAACCAAACCACAATTAGCAGACCCAGGCAGTTAGCACTGATACAATATTGGCAACTACTCTGCACGTCTCATTTCAAGCTTTCCCACTCATGTCTTTTTTCTGGCCCAGGATTCAATCCAGAGCCCAACATGATGATTAGTTCTCATGTGTCTTCAGCCTCTGCCAGCCTGTGACAGTTCCTCAGACTTTCTTGGTCTTTTATCACCTTGACACTTTTGAAGATTTCTGATCTGTTGTTCTGTGGGAGGTCCTGCCATTTGGCTTTTGTGTGATGTTTGCTCACGATTCAGTTGACTTATACATTTTTGGCACAGAAGTAACGTTTTTTGCTATTTTCACTGCATCGTATCAGGGGTACAGCTGTCAGTATATTCTACTATTGGTGGTTTTAACTTTGTTCTCCCAATTAAGGTGGTATATGCAGGTTTGTCCACTGTAGAATTACGATTTTTCCTTTTGTAATAAGTGTCTTAGGAGGACATCCTTTGATATTATGCAGATAGTTTACCCACTAATTTTAGCATCAAGGAAGGTTCTTGTAACAATTACTGCTGTGTGTTTACCTCTTGGTGAGGCTTTCTTGCCATCATTCCATCGTTCATTAATACTGGAATTCTGTCGGAAGGAGGAGCTTCTTCCTCCCTTCATTTATCTCTTTAATTTTATTTATATTAATATAAACTCATATATAGCTTACTATATGTATCATAATCCAGTAGTATCATTTTACTGCTCAAATCATCCCAGCTTTGACCATGGGAGGGTTGACTGCTGTGTCCTTGCAGCACACCCTAGTTAATGTTTAAGTACCACTTCCCTTTCTGTCACCATGAGACGTGGTTGATCTGGTATTTTCCCTGCGCCAGCCTGGAATCACCCATTTCCCCCAAGGAGTCCTAGTCTCCTTTTCTGGACAATTGTGTTTAAATACCAAGATAGGGATCCTAAAGCCTTGGTAGATGGAGCAAGGAAATATGTATGTATATGTATACTAACAGGCACACATACCTTGATATTTCAGTATCCTATCCATTTTTATATAAAAAACCAGCATACCGATAGCTCCTATTTCAGTTCAACTGCATGGGACTCATTCTAACTGACCTCTTTCCTTATTTGTAAGTTCTGTCCCTAAAATGAGAAACCTGGCTCTCATTACCCACACTATTTATACCTATTTATTCAGTCCTAGAATATACATAGTTTCAGAATTGCTAATTGATAACCTCTGTGAGAATAAAATTTACTAATTAGAGTACAATATCTGTATATTGCTTTTTTGTCTTTATCTCTACAGCATCCAAGCAAAATACCGTTTCCAAAGCTACTCAGACTTGTTTGCTTTTCCACCTTCTCAGTGCAGTCACATTATTCATTTGTAAGGCTGTGGCGTTTGTGTTCCACTTTGGGTCCCCTTGTGCATCCTGCTCGATTTTAATTATGCATTTACTTGTTGAGTGTGTGAAACATAATTGTAAGAGTTAGACCTGTAGAAAAAAGTGTTTTCAGGAAATTGTCACTCCCATCCCCGTTCTTTCCGTCCTGTTGCCAGACACTCCTGGTAGGTATTCGTTTCTGCTTTCTTCCTATGTTTCTTTTGCCATAATGGGCGCATTATATGCTCATTGTATGCACGGTGGTTCCTATACAGTGATTCAGCTTAACAATTTTTCAACTTTACGATGGTATGAAAACTAGACACATTTGGTAGAAGCTGTACTTTGAATTTTGATCTTTTCCCAGGCTAGCGTGCAATGCTCTTGTGCTGGGCAGTGCGGCCACAGTTCCCGGCCAGCCCCGTAGTCACGAGGGTCAACAACCGACACACAGTCATTCTGATTTTCACTTTCTGTCCAGTATTCAATGAATTACATGAGGTACTTAACACGTTATCTTCAAATAGGCTCTGTGTTAAATGATTTTCCCCAACTATAAGCTAATGTAATTATTCTGAGCACCTTTAGGGTAGGCTAGGCTAAGCCACGATGGTTGATAGGTTAGGTGTGGTAAATGAATTTTTGACTTCATAGTCTTTTCAACTTAGGATGGCTTTGTTAGGCTGTCTCACCCCACTGTAAGTCAAGGAAGAGCTATGTTTTTCACCCTTATAGCCTCTTCTTTCTTACATGAATAATAGCTCTTTTCATTAAATATTACCTTTAGAGAGCTATCTTTCCAGTATTTTTAAAGAGAGATTTATAGTAATTTCTTTGAAAAGACTTAGATAGTATTTTCCCTCCTTCGTAGAGCTGTATGTACTATCACAGCAAGAGGATCTCAAGTTATAATTTTTAATTTGTTTGTCATTCTTAGCAGGGTAAGTATTTGTCAAAGTATAACCCTTGCATTTGGGAGGAAAATAGCTTGTTTGTTTATATGTTCTTTGAAAAGGTATACTTGGTCATGGAATAATTTGCTTTTCAGGTATCTTAATATCTATGTGGGGCTTCCTGATGTTGAAGAAAGCTTCAATGTAACTAGACCAGTATCCCCTCATGAGGTAATAGTCTACCTTACCATAATTGGATTTGTTTGCCTTAACTCAAAGAGTTTGCCTTAATATATGCTCTTAAAATGATTTAAAAACAGGGAGAAAGTGTCTCCTGTGAGACAAAGATAACCAAAATAAATTAGCATTTATATAATACCGTATTTGGCAACAATTCAGCACGATTTAGTTTGTCATTGAATCCTGGTTAACGTGTGCTGTTGCATAACTGTGTCCTGTCTGCCTCCCTGCTTCTGCACTTTTGAGCAGCCCTCCCCTTACCCCCACCCCAGGCAGCCACCTGTGCCTAGGACCCTGTGCTGTGCATTTGCAGAGGTTACTGACCACATTTTTTGAGGGTCGGCAGGCGCTGTGTTAGGGAGAGGAGACCAAGGGCAGGGGCTCAGAGTCTGTTGTAAGAGATGGATGGGAAGGAAATTTGAATACCAGGATTTTAGCAGAGCTGCAGACAAAGGATTGTAGAACAGGCCTGTTTATTGGCTTTTAACACATTCTAGATTCCTCTGGAAATTCTTCCACTTAGTGTCCATAATTTGGAATTGATTTAGGAAAAAAAGTGATTTTTGTAGATTTATGTAGCTTGTGTTAATGTAAAGCTAAAGTGTTGAGCAATTAGGAAAAGTGGCAGAGGAACCTTTATTAAACAATAAGTAAGTTGTTAAAATGTTAGGGTTGTTGTCTGAGCAACGTCAGACGAAGTATAATCATGGAACCAGACATTTCACACAGCTGAATGTTGGTGTTACTTAATCACTGAGCGTCGAGTGTCGATTGAACATTTATTTTGTGCCTCAGCATTGAGAGATACAAAAGCAGTGAGACCTTCTCCTTCCTCAAGGAGTTCATACTCTGTGGAGAGAGTAAAATAACAGAGCACGTGGAACAGACAGCAGGGGTTGCACACTGGAGTGCCTAGAAGGCGCAGGAAGGGAAGTTGTGTTAAGTAGGAAGTGGTGAGGTTCGGAATGTTGGAAAGCATGTGCACCACTCTAACTTTCCCCACTTCGCATTCTGTTCTGCTGGAGTTTTCCAATTTTTTAAGAACTAGGCAGCCAATTAGCAATTTCCAAGTCGTCTTTTGAACTGTATTACCAAGTGTAGAGAGAAGACAAAGTAGGTTGAAGTAGTTTGAGAAGCCTGAGGCCACAGTTGTCATAATTATTCTTCCTGATGTTGGAGAAAACACGTGTGCGTGTTATTGTAGTCAGGGAGAGAGGGCACAAAGATTTCTTGGAGGGATTTTGAGCCTTGGAGAGGCGGGGAGAGTGGGAGAGCAGGTGAGTGGGCAGTCAGGGGACCCACGGCAGGAGTGCCGGGGTGCTGGCGTTGCAGACCCCCCCCCCAGCCCAGCCCCACTCCTGTGATGACAGAGGCGCTGAGGGGGACAGAGAAAGCTCGTGGGGTAGTTTGGGGCCAACGGAAAGGGTCCCCGTTTTTACCACATCTGTCAAATTTCATTTCTGTTTGCAGGAGAAGAGTTTGTTGAAATACACAAATGTTTGCCCATCATGGGCATTATATTAGTTTTTTTTTTTTTAATAAAAATGAGTAGTATCTGTATAATACTCTGTACCAGGCACTATTCTAAAAATATATGTTCATACTCTCGAGAATTAAAATTATTCTCATTCCCACTTTACGTACGATGAGACCAAGGCGCAGAAGGGTTATTCAAAACTGAGGTGATAGAGCCAGGATTTGAGCACAGGCAGTAAGGTGCACACTCCAAACCTCCATGCCATGTCATCTTTGGTGTGGCCTAAAGAGGGAGGCTCAGTCTAATTAAATACAAAATAAGCAATTTTCATTCATCATTAATAGCGATATCTAATATTTTAAGATCCCAGGCACTGGGAAAGAAAGAAAAAGTTTAAATCTGCCTTCAGTTCAGTTGAAGGCAGAGAGGATTCAGTGCCATGAATTGCCATGGTTGATGTTGAGAGAAATTCTCTTTGAGAGTACGAGCAACCTGATGACCATCTACAAAACAGGGAAGCGTCAAGAGTTTCGTGGCTTTGCCGGTCTGATCATGGCTCAGGTAAGGGCATCGTTTAGCGAGTCATCACCTCGTCAAACTAAAGCACACACCAGTAGTTTCTTTTCTTTTCTTTTTTTAAAGATTTTATTTATTTGTCAGAAAGAGAGAGCGAGCACATGGCAGAGGGAGAAGCAGGCTCTCCACTGAGCAAGGAGCCCAATGCCGGGCTCGATCCCAGGATCATGGCCTGAGCCGAACGCAGCCGCCTAACCCACTGAGCCACCCAGGCGTCCCCATACCAGTAGTTTCTAAAGTTCCCCAAATGATGCAGAAATTGTTAATATGATGTGTTGAATGATTTGTGCTATAGGATACTGCTTGTTAAGGAATTTTGTGATAGAGTAGTTTATTTGTAGAATAAAAGGCAGTATAGTTTAAATTTTTTAGTTTGTGTATGTGTATATTTTAGGTATCATACTGGTTGTTAACTTTCTGAATAAGGTAACCACATTGATTACTTTCCATGGACCCAGTTTTCAGGGAATAATCTAGTTTGGTTCAAAGATGGGAACAGACTGGTGATGGCATCAGATAGCGAGAAGATGGTCAGTACCAGAGCTATTGTGTCGTTTCTGGGCTGGCGGGGGCAGAGAGGCTGTGGGGGTGTTTAGATCAGTGGCTGGCGTCATTCCCTTCATGGAGAAGGCAGGCTCATCACTCCTGATGCTGTTCGGGCAGCACCTGCAACAGCTCAGTTCAGTGTGTACTGTCCTTCTGCTGGAAATGGAGCTCTTGGAGGCTTCAGGACCCTTTCTCTCCCAGGGAGGAGGAGCAATGGCTGTCTGATTGTCTTCCAGTGCCGTCTGCGGGACATGACGTACTCTGCCCCCATCACAGTGGACATCGAATATACCCGAGGCAGCCAGAGGATTATCCGTAACGCCTTACCCATTGGCAGGTGAGGAATGATATCCGAGTTGGAGCCCGCGTGCTAGCCCTGTGGGGTGACCTTGAGCAAGTGCTACAGCTCCTTTGCCCAATTTCCTCACCCGAAAAATGTGGGGAACAGTGCCTACTTCGTGGGAGTCTTCGGGGACCCAGTGAGTCAGCCCAGCAGAGCGCTCGGAGCAGTGGCCCGCGCACGGCTATGGTGGTGCTTTTTCATTGTGAAACCTCTTCTGTCAAGCTAAGGAGAATGCTTCCATTTCCTCCTGAAATCCCGGCTGTTAGGGAAACATTAGTTAAGATAGCATTTCAGTGAACTCTCCTGGGCTAGTCTTCTTGGTGTATTCATGTGTATTTTAAGTTTGACTTTTCTTGGGAGTTGAACTTTTCCAATATCGCAGTATTAAAGGGAGAAGTTACTTATTTGCCTGGAACGGGTTTGGAAATGATGGATCTCGTCAGCTAGCATTGTCGCAATCTGCTTTTCCTTATTAGGAAAATACACTGGCTCACCTGTAGAAATGGACGAAACCCACAATATTGTGAATCTGATAATGGTGTTGGACTTTAAACTTAGTGTGAACAATTCCCACCCAAGTGTTTCCCCCCCCCACTTCTAAAGTGCAAAGAGCTTAATAAATATCCATTGGTTCAGGAAATATGCACCAGTTGCCTGTCACTTGTCCTGCACTGTGCTGGGTACTTGGCTCAACAGAAGATACTTAGACACAACTCCTGTTGGCTTGTTCATCCCCAGCTGCCGGGGAAGGCAGGCTTAAGGATCTCTAGTACCACTTGGTAAGTGCTATGACGGAGAGGTCCAGAGTAACCTGGAAACCCACAGGATTAACAGATCCTTCCCCTGTAGTCTCCCAAAGGAGGGGGCCGTGTGTATCGCTCCTGTCCACACTCTTCAGTCAGGAAAACAAGTTGGGATTTCAGAATATTAATCTTCATTTTAGACCTTCTCTTATTCTCATGTATGGACCATAGTCATGTCCAGTTAAATCTTGGATCGTTAATAAATTATTTCCCAGATTGAATATTGTGAAGGGGGCAGACTGGAGAGGCAGGTGCAAAGCATCACTGGTACAATTTAGGGTTTACATCCTGGTTAAGAGGAGGCAGGGAAGGGTGTGCATGTACCCAGTGTTTGGTGAATACCTGCTACGTGCCAGACTCTGGGAGAGGTGACTGCATTTACTGCACTCATGCGAGTGACCTTTGGGGGTCAGAGTGCTTGTACGTACCATGCCCTGCCACATTATACACGACCTCGTGTACGGGTTGTGGCTTTTGGGTTTTATTTGTTTGGTTTTGTTTTGTTTTTTCTTTGTTTTTTTGAGTAAAAAATATTTCATTTTAATCCAAGTAATATTCCCACTTGGTAACAAATCAAATAGTACATGAGAGCACTTAATACAAAGCAGTAGCCTCCCCCGTTCCTCACCCCAGTCCCGTTCCCATCTCGTGACCGTGTCTCTTATTCTGGTGGTTATTGCATCCGTAACTTTAAGTGCTGTGTATATACCTCTGTTTCTTGATACATCAACTTTAGACACTCTTTGTTAAAAACTCCGGATTTCTGCTTTTGTCTGAAAATCTAATTGGAGATGGAGTATGAGTGCATTCATACGTTTTTTAATTAGTATTTTTCATGTGTAGAAGTTTTGCTTAGGTCTTAAAATTGCCTGTAAGTCTTGATAGTCTCTTGTTCCTCATACCGTGTTCATTGTGGTATTTCTACGTAACGAATGGGAGTCCCTTTGCTGACCTTGGGTGAAGAGTTGCCGTTTCTGACTATTACCAAGTCTGTCCGCAAAGTTGAAGGAAACCAAACATTTGAGTTTTTATTCTCTGAACCAGAAGAGCAGTATACCTAAGGAAGTGCTTCATTTCACTTGGCTCTTAATGTAACTGGCACTCCTGTGCCTTTTCTAAAATGTCCAAGAGGAATGTGGACCCCTTGGTGATGTGTACAGGGCACGGTTCCTCCTCTTTTCACCTCTTTTGCCAGTGACCATCTTTATGTGATATTTTCTTTTGTTTTCAACAGAATGCCTATAATGCTGCGTAGTTCAAACTGTGTTCTTACGGGGAAGACTCCAGCAGAATTTGCCAAACTGAACGAATGTCCTTTAGATCCAGGTATGTGTGATTCCTTAGATTTCTGCCCCCCACCTCTTCCCCTTTTTGGGCCTTTCTTTTGCTGTTGCTGTTGCTTTAATTCTCAAAAACAATACCAGCCTTTCTGCTTTATAATGAACTTGGATTAAACTGTTCACAGAACATGGGGCACCTGGGTGGCGCAGTTTGTTAGGCCTCTGACTCTTGATTTCAGCTCAGGTTGGGATCTCCGGGTCCTGGGATCAAGTCCTGCATGGGGCTCCCTGCTCAGCGGGGAGTCTCCTTCTCCCTCTGCTGTTTCCCTTGCTTGTGCTCTCTCTCTGTCAAATAAAAAAATCTTAAAAAAAAAAAAAGATTCTCTTTCTCTCCCTCTCTCCCTCCTTCTGCTCCCCCCACTCCCACCCTGGCTCACACATGCATGCTCTTTCTCTTAAAAAAAAAAAATAGGGGCTCCTGGGTGGCTCAGTTGTTAAGCGTCTGCCTTCGGCTCAGGTCATGATCCCCAGGGTCCTGGGATCCAGCCCTGCATTGGGCTCCCTGCTCCACTGGAAGCCTGATTCTCCCTCTCCCACTCCCCCTGCTGGTGTTCCGCCTCTCACTGCGTCTCTCTGTCAAATAAATAAATAAAATCTTTAAAAATAAAAAAGGAAATAAAAATAATAAATAAAAATAAAAATAAATGTTCACAGAACATCCAGAAATTTGGCTCCAACTTTNGCTCATAGCGGAGGAGCCTGATGTGGGGCTCGATCCCATAACGCCGGGATCATGCCCTGAGCCGAAGGCAGATGCTTAACCACTCTGCCACCCAGGCACCCCTTAGTCTGTATTTCTAAAAGATGTACTGTTGCCTCTTTTATTTTGGGTTTAAAACTTTAACATTCCAAGATGTGATTTATTATTATGGTTTGTCAGACTTTTGTCTCTTTGCTCAGTGGTTTCTTTTCGTATGCCTGAAAATTCAAGAATAATCATACAAAGTTACTTGTTTAGCTGGTCAATAAAAACTCAAGTAGCTCACTTCAGGCTGTTTTAAATACAGTAAAGGGGAAAAACCCAAAAGTCTTTCATTTAAATTCTTAAAAATTATATGTTTGTACCTAGTTCTAGGCAGTTTATTTTGTAGTTTCACGCTTAGCACATAACAGAAAATTTTTCTTAATTCCTTAATTCACACTTCACATTTTTTTTTTTTAAAGATTTTATTTATTTATTTGACAGAGATAGCGACNACAGAGATAGAGACAGCCAGCGAGAGAGGGAACACAAGCAGGGGGAGTGGGAGAGGAAGAAGCAGGCTCATAGCAGAGGAGCCTGATGTGGGGCTCGATCCCAGAACGCCGGGATCACGCCCTGAGCCGAAGGCAGACGCTTAACCGCTGTGCCACCCAGGCGCCCCCACACTTCACATTTAATTTGTAGTTGTTTTCATCTATTCCTTTAAAGTCGCATTGACATAGAATCACAAGGTTTTGGAAAGAGGTTGACAAAGGGACATGACTTTGTTAGGCTATAACAAAATGTTACACAAGTGAAATGTATTGCTTGTTCTTGTTTATATTCTAAAAGTAAAATGAAGTGTCACTTTATCTTATTCTGAGTTGTGTGCAAAAGAAGGTTGTATGGTAATGTTTTATGGGTTTTGTTCAGTATGGAATACTTAGGAGACCTAATCCTAGTCTACCGTTGTCACTGAATTGTTAGAAAACGTAGGGCAATTTTGACTTTATATTGAAGATTGTTGGTTATTTCTATGCTTAAGAAATTTGAAGACCGATTTATTTAACATATTTTTCATTTGCCTCTGGTATATGTCACGTGCTGGTGATAGGTATACTAGTAAGATCTGTTCCCTGACCTCAAGAAGTTTATTTTCTTGTGGCTCATTTGTATAAAATCATGTGCTGACACTGTCATCAATTCATAAAACAGTATCAGCAAACCCCTTCTAATTGAGTGTTGGTCGGCACCGTGGAGTAATGGAAGAGGGTTCTCTAAATCAGGAGGTCACTGTCATTACTAAGTCACACTGTCGGAATAGGCAGTGAAACTTTCCTTGCTTCCTTTGGGCAGGTGGCTACTTCATTGTCAAAGGAGTAGAAAAAGTTATTCTTATCCAAGAGCAGCTGTCTAAGAACAGGATCATCGTGGAGGCTGACCGGAAGGGGGCAGTTGGTGCTTCGGTCACCAGGTACGGAAAGCAAGGATGGTGTTAAGAAACATTGATAATTCCGTCAATATCAGATGACTGTCTTTCAATACAGAGATAGCCAGTTATTTCTGACTATCATAGACTACTGATTTATAATTTTCAGCGATGAAAGTGTGAGACATTGGTTGCAAGGCCACTAGTTGTTTTATTCAAGTTGAATTTTGTTGCATTACAGGAACGTTGAAAAAAAATATGAGACCACTCCTTTTTCATGTTTGTTTTTAGGCTTTGACCGTTTTGCATAATGTATTCCTACATCAGTACGATCAGAGATGATTTTTTACTTATATTTTAATGAAGTCTGTCATGGACTTAACATCTTATTGTTCATTTTCTTGACCGGCATCTTTCACAGTGTACTCCTTTTTCTCCCAACAGCATCTCTTGTCTCCTGTAACTTCTTTTCTCTGACTTATTATCATATGTAATTTGGAATCTGTAAATTAATAAGTTCTGGGAATAAAAAAATTGTAGGATAACGAAGGTGTCAGTATGCAATAGAGTTTGTCTTCTGAGGACCAGTAATAAACTGTACAACTCAGACTTCTATTTTTCTTTCTGATGGGCGGGGGAGGCAGCTAATAGTAATGGCCATTCGTTGAGCAGTTACCAGGAGCCAGGCAGTGTATCGGGTTCTCTGTGTTATTTGTCCCCCTGGCCCTCCAAGTTAAGTGGTGTTAGCTCTGTTTCACTCTGTTTCACTTGACCTTGGGTTCAAGGTCCTATTGAACAGAAGAGGTGGCCAGCATTTGGACCGAGAGCTAATAATTCTGCGACCCATGTCTTCCTACTGTATGCAGCTTTTGGAGCCAGGCAATTGGGATTTGAATCCCAGAGTTGTTGTTCGGTAGTTACGAGGCACTTGGGTGGGCAGTTACACGTCTTCTCTGAGCACTGGTTTCCTCATACGTGATTGGCGGACACTACTTCAAAGTAAGCGCAGCACGTAGGAGATCAGAGCTAACGTAAGTAGAGCGTGTAACGTGGGGTGCCTGGTGCCTAGCAGGTGATCAGTGTGTGTCCCTGTTGTGGTGATTACGCTTGGAAATGTTTGTAGCTGATGAGATTCCAATAAGAGGAGATTCCTTAATTTCTTTTGGCCTCACTGTGTAGGAAGCGTGTAGATATGTTTTACTGAGTTATTAATTTAAACACTCATGGTGTATAAATTCATTTCTTCATCATTTTTTTCATTATGGTATAGACTCATTTTGAGGTTTTTCTTTTGAAATGTATAAAATTGATCATGAGTATACCTCACACTGAATCAAAGCAATTCAGGTGGAATCAAAGTGAACTAGGTCAAAATAAATTGATGTGTGTCACTCATTCACCCACAAAACTTCCACCGTATTCTCAAAGCTAAAGAAACATTTGTAGTGTTTTTAAATTTTCATGGAAGTGGCAGGGAAGCTAGGAAAGGAGTTGTGCATCTTTAAAAGGCGTCTGTTAGGAAGGACCTTACTGATCATTATTGATTGCCAAATCTTATTGAGTTGCATTTTACTAGCTTGAAACCAAGGGGGGACGTGATTTAACCAACTTGCATTTCCTTGTAGCTCCACCCATGAGAAAAAAAGCAGAACCAATATGGCTGTGAAACAGGGACGATTTTATTTGAGGCATAATACTTTGTCAGAAGATATTCCCATTGTCATCATATTTAAGGTAAGGCTGCAGGTACCTACTGAAAATTATAAGAAGCCTTTCTCTGCTTTATTTTCATATGTCGTTAGAAATTTGGAGGATAAGGATTTCTAGGAATAGAAAGATTTGTGGCATACATAAGTTGTCAGATATGTGATATATTTTAAATTGAAAGCTACTAAGATCAGGGTTCACGTGTTTTCAAAAATACTATTTCTTAACAGCTACGCAATAAAAAATCCCAAGGTACAGAAGGATAGATAGTGAGAAGTAAGCCTTCCACTCACTGGGACCTAACTGCATAGTTATCCGACCCAGGAACACCGCTGCTCCTGGTTTCTCGTGCATCTTTCTAAGGACAGTTTGTGCCTGTGCAAGCACATGAGTCTTTAGCAGGTTTTTGTTCTGTTTTGTGTTTTGCTTACATACATTGCACATCATTTTGCACTTGGCTTGTTTTCTTTTTTATAACTTTCGTCTTGGAGATCATGGTATATTGTTAGTTCATAGAGAGCTACCACATTCTGTTTGACAAACTGTTCCGTTATCATAGTTTACTCAGTCATCCCTCCGTCGGGGGATATACGCGTCTCTCGCTGTTACAGAGCTACTGTATCACGTCACACAGGGGCAAGGGTATTTGTAGGCAAATTAAATTCCTAGGAGGAGAATTTTCCAGGTCAAAGAATGTGAACCAAGTTTGTTATTTTTTATGGACTTCGGGAGTCTGGTGTGTTTTTACACAAACGTGAATCTTTAAGACTGATTTTTTTTAGCTTGCTTGTGAACTGGTGACGCAGAACCCTAAAGACATTTTCCCATAGAAATTATGTTTAAATGGTTCCGTCATCTTAAGATAATTGCATAGTGGCTCACCTAACCTGCTCGGAGACTTAAAGCTTACACGTGTTTTATGAACACTTGAATTGTAGTATTAGTCATTAAGCAAAATTTTAAAATAGCATTATGTGATACAGTGGATCCTCCGTATTTGCGAATTCTGTGTTTGCCAGTTCTCCTACTTGCTAAAATTTATTTGTGACCCTGAGATCATCACCCATGGTGGTTTTGCGGTTATTCACGGACCCGCACACAGGCTCAGAGCAGTCAAAAATTTGAGTCCCCAAACTGTGTTCCCAGCTGAGGTCAAAGAAGGCCACACTCTGTCTTCCTGTTTTCTCTCTCGTGCCGTAAACGGGTGCCCTTTCTGCGATCCTGCGTAGGGCCATGTTCTTTCACAGTTTTGTACTTTTTGGTGGGATTTTGCTGTGTAAAACGGCCCCCAAGCCGAGGCTGAAGTGCTGGCTAGTGTTTCTAAGCGCAGGAAGGCAGTGATGTGCCTTATGGAGAAAATACGTGTGTCAGATACGCTCGTTCAGGCAGGAGTTGGACTGCTGTTGTCCGTGCGCTCAGTGCTGATGAGGCAACAAAATACTTCACGTTAGACGTCTTCAAGCAGAAACACACGTAAAACAAGGTTCTGTATGGGTGGGTTGAGGGAAAGGTAAGCAGAGGCCCACAGGACAGAACACTTTCCCATGAGCAGTGCTTCCGTGTTCTCCTGTGCAGGGTTTGTGGCAACTAGCTGTGGAGAATACAGCTGAGGATGCCCACACCCGACTGTGTATGGGCCAGAAGGGAATCCTGCCGATGAGACTCAAGAGAGCTCAGTTTATTTGAGTCAATATTGAAGAGAGTACTTGGGATAATGTTAGAGGTTAACATTCTTTTCTCATTTAGTTTGACTTCAGAGTTAAATATTCCTGCTTAGTGGTGGTTAGGATCATGAAGCATCTGGGGTGGAGGTAACTAAGGTGGTTAGAAAGGAAAGACGTTTGGGTATACGCCTCAGAGGAGTAAGAGAGGAGGACTTGAACTTGGCCTGTCACGGTTGTGACCTGGTGACAGCACAGGAGTTGGGCAGACAGGCCTCTTTGTGCCAGGCTACTGTTGGGGCCAGGAAGGGTGTCCCAGGCTGTTCATAGGTATTGAGTGGATGTTGACCAGTCGGGTTCTTTAACTCAGGAAATAACTGCATTCTGAATGCAATTACACGAAGAAGGTTGTCGGAGATTTTTTTTCAAAGATTATTTATTCATTTGAGAGAGCAATGTGGGTGACACGGGCTCGATACCAGGACCCTGAGATCATGACCTGAGCCAACAAAGTCAGATGCTTAGCCAACTGAGCCATGCAGGCGTCCCTGTAGGAGATTTTTTCATGTTTAGTGCAATTTAATATACTTTCCAGTTCTCTAAATAAGATGGTGTCGTTTTCTTTTTAGGGTGATGATCATCATAATCGAAGTACCATCTCTATTGGCAGCGAGGGGGGGCTGGAGAGAATTCCTAAGTGTACTTTTTATTACTTCTCTTCAAGGTTTATGTTTTTAAGTCACTGAAGTAATTTTGGCTTTCCTTGTCAGGATCCCACAGGCCCCAGTGTGGTGCCTTGTGTATGTAGTGTTTAGCAGATAAAAGAATTTCATCCAACTGTGTAGAACTACATCTCCAGTAGAGGGCAGTGTGTTCCCATGCGTCCAAAAGACTTTCCTGGCTGTTCTAGAGGCTTAAAGAAGCTTAGGACTGCTTTCATTAGACCAGAAATTGTAAGTTAATTATAATGCATATAGCCTTTATATCACTCACGTGGAAAATACATCACTAGACATGTGGACACGCTAAAATCAGAAAACCTTTATTAAATACATTTTTGCCTAGGTAACAAAATTTTGATAAGACAGTTTCTTCTGTCAAATTTAATATTATGTTGCAAATGTATACATGTGTTTATAGCCAGTTTAAATCCTTTTTAGAATGGGGCTATAAATTAACAGTATGCACTTTTATGTAACCTATAGCTGAGACTTCAGATTTCTCGTTTTCTGATTATAAAACAGTCCTTGAATTGTACAAATTGGAAAAGCTACTAACAAGTAGAACTACGTTTTTGGACCTGTTTTTTCCAGACCCTTTTTCCTTTGCTTTGGTAATATACACTTGATTTTACTGTTTTTCCCCCACTGAACAGTGATTTGTGAATAGCTTTCCATATCTATAAATACGGATCTTCATCATTATTTTCAGCAGGAATTACCCGTGGGTGGTACGATCTGTTTAACCAGTTTCCTGTAGGGGGACAGTTAGGTGTCCTTTCCCCCCCAAGTTTTCACTCTGATACACAACCCTGGGTTGTCTTCTACATACATATTTGTGCACATTGCTGAGTGTTTTGTGAGACTTAATTCCTGGGAGTGGAATTAGACATTTTTTTAAAAACCTGGGCATGTTGCCAGAATTTTCTTCTGAAACTTAATCATTGCATGCTAATCAGCAGCATATAAGGATGAAAACAACTTTTTAAATTTTTTTAGTTTAAATAAATGAAGTACATTGGTCACAGATAGTCCCATTTTATGTTCTCCCGCTAGGGGGATGTTTTAATAGCCTGATGGAACCTTGTCTAATAATTTCTATGAAGACTTTTCCATCTGGGGAGCAGCACAGACTATGGGAGATCTTAGCATCAGACAGATCTAGGCCAAATTTCAGCTTCTCCCCTTGTTAGCTGAGTGACCTCAGGCAGATTCCCCAGTTTCCCTGGGTCTTGGATAACTCCCCAGAAAGTGAGAATTTCACCTGAGAGGGTTGTCCTGAAGAGCAAAGGAGGTGGTGTATTTTTTGAAAAGTGGACGGCCTAGAAGGAAGATACTGTTTCTCTTGCCTTCACTCTGCCTCCACATTTAATGTCAGGAGCTGGGGAAGATAGACTGGGAGACCACGAAAGTCACATCATTTCTCTTTTTGTGTTGTGTGGCCCTAACACAGACCTTGACAGTCATTAGGACTTGATGGTTGTTGATTGTAACCAACAATTGGCTAAAAGTGACAGAAGCAGCAGGGTTTCCAGGTTCCATGCTGGGTCTGAATATGACGGCTAAAGCTTTTTAAGACCTAGATCAGCCTTATTTATGGACTTGAATCACTACAAAGGTTCTCCTGCCCATGAATCTTTCCCACTTTACATTTTGTATTCCCAAGTATTCAGCAGATGCTCGGTGATGGCCTCTGTAAGTCTGAAAGTTTACAGAAAAGAAGATCAGATTTCAAGGGAGCTGGGCATTGTTTCTTGGAAATGAACTTACATTGAAATTTTTGATCTTTTAAGAGAAAAAAATTGCAGAGTTAAAGAGGGCCACTGCAGTTCTTTTATCTGCTAAGATTACTTTTAGTAATAATAGATTGATTCCTGTCTAAAGAAAGATTAGAGATTTCTGAATATTAGATATTTTAAGAACTCATTCCCTTTCTGTCCTTCACATAGGATATTTCAGCATATCACTGTCAGTGGACATGTCCTTCTCTTCTCTCATTAGTATTCTCTCTGTCTTTAAAAGTCACACTTGTAGTCACACTTAGTGGGTATCCAAAGAGAAGACTTCATGCTGCTTCTTAAAGAGCGAACGCCCTTATTTTTGTCCTGTCTTCATGCTGATGGCCAGACTGGGTGACCTTCTGCTGAATCGTATTATCTCTGCTGTTTCTTCATGAGGTTGTTACGTAGCATTCATTTCTGACTTATTAGGTGAAATGACTTCAGATATCTGGAGTACAAAGAGTTCCATATAAAGCTAGTTTTCAGATGTCTAAATTATGTCTGTAAAGCAAAATGGTTGGGCATTTTGCTGTCATTTCCATAGCAATATGTCATTTATTTGTAGCTATGACTTCCCAAGGCTAAATAATCATAAAATCAGTTTGGTCTTTGGAGCTAGAGCGCTTTTGATGATAACCTGACTGAGTTATCACCCTGTAGTTCAGTGACCCGATATGGGAGGAGTTTAGCCCTTGTAGAGGAGAGCTCTGCCACTGATCATTCTTTTTGCACATATGGTGTCATTTACCATGTACTTGGCATATCTTTGCTTCATGGCTTAGAAATATTTGGAAGGCCTAAGCAGTCTGTTTAGATCCATGTTAGAACACTTGAAAATTTTATGCAGTTATAAAATTACTGCTCAGATCCAGCCTTGGGACAACTTGAGGCAGCAATCTCTATGTCAAATGAGGAAGGACTTTTTCACTATTATTAAACACCAAATATATGTGGTTTTTTTCCACTTGGAGATTGCTGAATTAAAAATTAATTATTAAAATAATCCAGGTGGCTTCGGTTCAGGTTTAGAGGTTAACCTGCCTCAAGAAAGAGGGCTGATCCAGAAAGCTACTGCCCACTCAGCTCTAGGATTCTCCTGCTGTCCCAGCGAGACCTTCTCCTGTGGTATCTCTTGCATGCTCGGGTCGGCATCTGCCCCATGTAGATCTCTTCTAGTGTTTGAATTTCCCCTGAGGAGGGAAGTGCATTGCTTACAAAGTTTTATTATCAGTGATTTTAGAGAAGGGTGACTGGATTCTACTGCAAATTACTTGCCTTGTTGTTGTTTTTCGTATACTTTAATTCCGTTGAAACCCATAAAACACTCTTTTGGGAGATTGACAGGTAAAAGTTAATTTATATTCTCATTAGCTTTTCACAGAGAAATATTCTCTTCTGGGATTTCTGGCTGGCTTCTTGCAGACCAAGGAGAAAATGCAGATGGGCCTACCTACATGCCATTGCTGTCAGAGTAGGTGCACTCAGTGTGCTTCGTTGAAGGATAATCTAGGGTTTTTTCCCTCATTCGTTTAAAAATTAGAACTGATCATTTTTTTAGGATTGCTCTCTTTTAATCCATGAAATGCTAAGTGTTTTAATGAACTTAAAATTTTTAATTAATATTTTTAAGTAGTGGAGTTTATGTCTAGTGTTCATTTGAACAAATGCATCCTGTCAAATTAGAGATAAGAAGATGAAAATTAAAGTATAGAAAAGAGATCTGTGTTGTGAGAGCATCTTTCTTTGCTCACTAAACACAAACAAGTTTTTTTTTTTTTTTAAAGATTTTATTTTATTTTTATCTGACAGAGATAGAGACAGCCAGTGAGAGAGGGAACACAAGCAGGGGGAGTGGGAGAGGAAGAAGCAGGCTCACAGCAGAGGAGCCTGATGTGGGGCTCGATCCTATAACGCCGGGATCACGCCCTGAGCCGAAGGCAGACGCTCAACTGCTGTGCCACCCAGGCGCCCCACAAACAAGTTTTGAACAAAACAAGTTCTACATTTACAAAGTTTTTTTAAGTTTAAATGGCAAATGTAATCCCAAAAGTTGGTCTGTTAGTTATCTGTGCTGTGTAACGAATTACAGCACAGCTTCTGTTGGTCAGAGATGTGGAGGTTGCTTGGCTGGGTGGTTCTGGCTCCGGGTCTTTGATGAGTCGAGATGTCAGCCAGCCCCGAAGTCACCCGAAGGCTGGACTGGAGCATAGCGAGGTCTGCTTCCCTCGCGGCTCCCCCATGATGGCAGTTGGCTCCTCACTACCAGATGTTTCCATAGGCTGTGTGATTGTCTTCAGGACGTGGCCACTAGCTTCCCGCGGAGGCGCGCTCTGAGGGGGGAGCAAGCAGGAAGCTGCGCAGCTGTTCATAACCAGGGCTCCACAGTTGTACTCTGTGGCTTGCACCTTTTTTCTATGGAAGTGAGTCATTAAGTTTAGCCTACACTCTAGAGGGCGAGACTTAGTCTTTACCCTTTGAAGAGAATGTCAAAGAATTGATGAATGTTTTTCAAACCACCACAGTTGGCCTAAAGGGGATATAGCATATATTTAACTTTCTCCCCAAAAGTTTCAAAACTTTTCAGTCAGTTTACGTCTGATCCTGAAGTATCCCAGTTGAATTTCTGGATCACAGATTACTCAAATTCAAATGTAGAATTGTAGAATTTTGTGTCCTGTTGTTCACAGAAATGAAGAAACAGAGGTGGACAAGGTGACTTGACAGTAGTGGTTGTGAGGCCTGTCACTGACCTTGTTTTAGGACAGATACCTCAGATCTCTTGACTTCAAGAGGCGCCCTTTCCGTTGTACTCTGGCTTACGTTCTCAATGTTCCTCCCTGGAGCCGGTTTTCCCTCCCTCTCGCTCATGTGTGGAGAAGTGGGCACCAGAGCATCGAAGCCTAGCTAGACAGTTATCCCCTGGTTCCGTTTTCTCTGCATAGCTGAAGGAAGAATTTTTAACGCAAACATAGCTTTTCCCATAACTTCTAAGAAGCAGATTCTTTCTCTGCCAAGAGAGGTTTAGTGAGATTATGCTCTATTTCTTGATATGGCAGAATTCCAGGCAAATGTGTGAAGGAGTGAGCCATAGTGCCATATGGAATCTACAAAGACCTGCGTTGCCGGTTACCACCTTGAAACACTTAAGATAAGTGGGTTTCTTAAACCTCTTAAGTGTGTTTTTAGTTTTTTTAAGAAATCTCTTCTTAAAACCTGCATAACGTATAGCTTGGTATCCCTGGAATGGTGAGGTAAAACATCCCTTAGGAAAAATTCTTCTGGCCTAAATGCGAATGAGTTGACGGTTCTCAGAAAAATTAATCTTGCGGCAAAACTGATTGGGGTTCTGTTTATTTCCAGCAATGCATATTTTCTGATTTACCGCTCTTGGGCTGTTTTGTTTTAATTTTTCAGTTTGCTTTCGTAAATGTGACCAGTGTCTCCACTATATACCTTCCTCCCTCCTTTTTCACGAGGACACTCCCGGGATATTTAAACATTTAGAAGATGGCACACATGCAAAAAAGCGCTTGAGAATGTTTGTTTTCCTCTTCCCAATCAAAGTTTCTGCTTCAGGTTCTTCTGCAGCTTGGGCTGGGGCTGCCAATGCCAGATGGCACCGTTTCTGAGAAAAGAGCTAGCTTTTGCTTAGAAGTAATACCCACAAACAATGCCAAATTAGCATAAGCAAATGTCAGTGAGTTAACACAAAGCCAACACTCTTTCTGTCTTTTCTTTCCTTCCTAGGCCATGGGTGTTGAGAGTGACCAGGAAATTGTACAGATGATTGGAACAGAGGAGCACGTGATGGCTGCATTTGGGCCCAGTTTGGAAGAGTGCCAGAAAGCTCAGATTTTCACACAGATGCAGGTGTGTCTTTTCATGTTGTCCTTTGCTATGAAAGGGAATTGGAGATTTAATGCTGCTCGTGCATAAAGGATCAGATGCAGTGACTTCTTGGGGTGTAGGTGTGGGAGGGCGTTGCGGAGTTGGGAGGAACAGTAGAGAAGCTTCTTTGACTCATGTTTTAGGAATTGATAAATTATCGGCCTGTGGTGTCTAACTTAGAAGGGGGATATGTGTCCAGTGGGCTTTTGTTCTGATATAATAGCAAGTATTCCTTTTCACTTATTTGCCTGAGTGATATATGCTTTTGTTTTTTGGGGTTTTTAAAAAGATTTATTTATTGGAGTGTGCGCGCGTTAGTGCACAGTGGGAGGGGCAGAGGGAGAGAGAGAATCCCAAGCAGACTCTGTGCTGAGTGCAGAGCCTGATGTGGGGCTCCCGTCTCACGACCCTGAGATCATGACCTCAGTGGAAACCAGAAGTCAGACGCTTAACCTACTGTGCCACCCAATTGCTCCAACATATGTTTTTGAACTACAGCAACTCTAGTGTAGAAGATGTTTTTCCCTGCATTTCTCCTCAATTTCCCTTCTTATTCCCTACTTCCAGTTGCTTTCAGTGTCTAGTTGTATGTAGTCTCAATCCCTTTTTCTGAATTCCCAGTATCATCAGCAAGAAGAGCCAGGATCAGTAACCCTTTACCAGCACAGAGCCTTCATTGACCTGCTAAAGAACTCCTAGCTGGAACTTGGGGATTTTAGGACAAGATTAGTTCCCTGCCTTTGTATATGTATATATGCCAAACATAATAAAAATAAGAAGTAAGAAATAAAAAAAATAACTGTACTTCCCTGCCCTTGTGACAGGGGGCCTTAACAGCCTCACTTCGGATGCTTAGTCCCACATTTGTAAAGTACTTTGCTAAGCACTCCTCATAGCCATCCTGGGAGGTAGGGATTCTCTGCTATAGAAGCACTGAACAGTTCTTACTGATCCATATATACATTGTCTTTTCTGTGGGTTCCTTAACGAAGAGGTATAAATTCCAGGCTGCTTTTTTCTTGTTACCCAGGATGCTTGTTAGAGATAGCATTTTCCCACTTATATCTGTTAGCATTGGTTCTGAAAATCACACCACTATTGATATTTTCATAGACTGAGCCAGACAGACATTTAAGGTTAATCATCATATGTAAGTGTACATAATTCTAAAGCACAAATCAGCAGGGATCATTCTTATCCTGCCTTGTTTTTATGCAGTTAGGTAAGAGTCAACTCAAGTTCTTGGGCAGGAAGCATCAGGAAAAGTCATTTGGATTTAGGAGGTTCTATTTCTGGTCTTTATTGAAAATGAAATATTTAGTGAGCTCAGTCTTTGTTACAAACTGGAATTATATTATCCAGGGGTTCCAAGAACACAAAGAGGAAACGTAAAGAAGTATCCAGGAGTTGGCTCAATTTGGGGACATACTCTCTCTCCTTTAAAGCTGTGTAATGCTCAGGAAGAGCAGTTTACCTTAATGATCCCTCAGTGGATTCAGTGAGAGCCGTTCTTCCTTTTCTAACAAACAGCATCATCGTTGCTCAGATGGCCCTATAACCCTAGTGTCGTGAAGCTGGGTGGGCAAGGCTAAATAGTGGGCTGGGAAATTATTTGTTTCTCCTAAATGGGTGCTGACAGAAGATGTTAGCTAATTGAAGGAGAGAAGTTCAGTTCAGAGATGAGGGGAATATGCAAGTTGGAGGTGTAACATTGACATGGCTCGCACTGTATGCTGGATTAGAGCATGGATTAATAATTTGCGACTAATAGGAGACTGTCGAGGCATGTGCAATCCAAAGTAGTTGGTAAGTGGAACAGATGAGTTAGGACAATGTGGATATTGTATGTTTTTCTTCCTTTTTTTTTTTTAAGATTTTATTTGTTTATTTATTTGACAGGGAGAGAGCAAATGTGCAGGGGTAGGGGCAGAGGGAGAGGGAGAAGCAGACTCCACAGTGAGTGGGGAGCCCAATGTGGGGCTTGATCCCAGGACCCTGAGATCATGACCTGAGCTGAAGGCAGACGCTTGACCGACTGAGCCACCCGGGTGTCCCTATTGTATGTTTTTCTAAGTGAGCGTGTAGCAAGTGCACAGTGTCTTATGTAATAGAACTTTAGGCGACATGGCACTTAGTGGGTTGCTTAACACCTGCATTGTGTTTGTGTTTAATGCTTCCCATTTTATCTCTCCTCCCTTCTGCCCACAAAGCCTTTAGCTGGGTCTTGTTTACGGATGTTTTCTATCATCCTCGTCAAGGGCTGTGGCATAGAGAGAAGAAATTATTTATTACATTTTTGGAGGTTAGAATGCACGAGGGGTGTCATGTTGACTTGTTCATGCCCAGACTGGGCTCTCACCACAACCCTCACACTGTGAAACCCTGGTAACATTAGTCACTCCAGGGACAAGCTGACTTCTTGCTAACTCAGAAGGGATGCTAGGCTCCCCTGTGTTCCTCCATTTTTTTCCTCAAAGTGAAGAATCTTTAACCTCTTTTCCCAAGGGAACTGAAAGACCAAAATTTTGTGAGGACAGCTCAGTTGAAGGAAGACCAATCTGCCTGTCTCTTGGCTAATCCCACTGACTACGGGCTTGTTTTTATCCGGTACTGGGTCCTACTTACTGCTAGGTCGTGGCAGCAAGGGTTGGCACTGTCTGAGTTTTTCAGATGCCCTAACAGACACCAAACAGAGAGGATCCTAGGTCTGATGTCCCAGTCTTACCACGGAGGAGTTCCATTCTGTTCCCGGCCCAGAACTATTCATCAGGAATCAAAGAAAAAGATGACACAACATCTAGTAGGAGTGACATACCTGTAAGTGGTTGAAATATGGCGTGGTCTGAAGCAGAGTGAAAACACTTAGTTCTTTCTGCATAAGGAATTCACATAGCAGAGAAAAAGGAGTGGGGGTGGGGAAGTGATACCTGAGCTAGGCTTTAAAGCACAGAGAAGAAATTTCTGAGGCACAGGAATTCCAAGATAAAGAATCAAGAATCCGAAGCCCTTTCTTCTGACTAACTGAAAGCCAGTTAAAAAAAAAAATAATGCATTCATTGTTGTTAGAAAATTATCCTCTTCATTTATTTATTTTTTAAAAGATTTTATTTATTTATTTGACAGAGATAGAGACAGCCAGCGAGAGAGGGAACACAGCAGGGGGAGTGGGAGAGGAAGAAGCAGGCTCACAGCAGAGGAACCTGATGTGGGGCTCGATCCCATAACGCCAGGATCACGCCGTGAGCCGAAGGCTGACACCTAACCGCTGTGCCACCCAGGCGCCCTGAAAATTATCCTCTTTAAAAACTTTTTGTCGTGGAAAAACTTCAACATACTACACGAAGTATAGAGAAGAGTGTTATGACCCTCCTGTGCCCATCACCCAGCTTCAATAATTACCAACACTGCCATTCTTGTTTCATCTAAATCTCCACCTACTCCTCACACCCACTATTTGATTAGTTTTTAATACTTAATTTTTTAGGTAGAATTTATGTGTGCTGAAGTGTACAAGTCTTAATTGCATAGTTTTACATAATTTTGCATGAGATGTAGAATATTGTTCCATTATCCTGGGAAGTTCCCTCATGTCCCTTGCTAGTCCCTTTTCACCTCCACCCTCTGATTTTCTTCCCTGCTCTTCTGATTTTTCACCGCAGGTTAATTTTGCCTGTTTTAGAACTTTATATGGAATTGTGCTGAATATACTCTTTTGTGTCCAGGTTCTTCTGCTGAGCATACCGTCTGGTATTTTATATCATTTGGCCGTTATTGCTGAGTAGTATTCCGTTGTACGACTGTCCCACAGTTTATCTCTTCCTGTTGATGGACATTTGGTTTTTTCACTCTGGGTCTTATGAATAAAGTTGCTATAAACATTTCTGCCCAAGTCTTTGCCTGAACAGGTCAGCATGTCTCTTGGATAAATACCTACAAATAGGATTGCTGGATCAAAGAGCAGTTGTGTATGTAACTTTTATAAAGTTGGAACTGCTAAACCTTTTCCCACAGTAATTGTACCATTTTGCAGTCTGTGTCCATCCCCCCCGCCGTGTGTGAGAGTTCTGATTGCTTCGTGTCCTCACCAACATTTGCTCTTGTCTTTCTTTTTAATTTTAGTCATTCTACTAGATGTTGGGTGGTGTCTATACCATTATGGTTTTAATATCCATTTCCCTGATGATTAATGATGTCATACACTTTTCATGGACTTACTACTGATTTTGCGAAGTATCCAAATCTTTTGCTTGTTTTCCTCACTGAGTTGTCTTTTTAGTATTGAATTTTAGAGTCCCTTTTTAAAAAAAAGTATCCTGGATATAAATCCCTTGTCAGATTTATTATTGTAACTATTTTCTCTCTGTCCATTGCTTCCCTATTCATTATTGTAACTTTGTTTTTTGATGAGCAGTTTTCATTTTGGTGAAATCTAATTATCAGGAGGTTTTTTGTTTATCTTATTGTTACCTATTTCTGTGTCCTGTGTAAAGAAATGTTGCCTATCCCAAGGGCAAGAATATATTCTCCCATGTTTTTTTCTAGAAGCTTTATAGTTTCAGTGTTTATGTTTATTTCTAAAATCCACTTAAACTAACTTTTTTATTTGGTGTGAGGTAAGGGTCAAAGTTAATTTTTTTACTCTGTAGATATTTATATGTAGATATTTCAGCATTTGTTGAAAAGGTTTTCCCTTGCCTGTTGAATCGCTTTAGCACTTTTGTCAAAAATCATCTGACCATAAAAGCATGGATTTATTTCTGGACGTATTTTGTTCCATTGATCTCTTTGCCCTTATTGCCAATCTCACACTGTCTTGATTACCATAGCTTTCTAATCGAAAGCAGGTAATATAAATCCTCCAACTTTTCTTTTTCAAGAGTGTTTCAGCTATTCCAGGTCTTTTGCATTTGCATGTCAATTTTAGAATCAATCAGTTTTTGGTTTTTAAAAAACTTGCCAGGAGTATTAATTGCCAGGAATAATTACAATGTGTCTATTGGTTAGTTTGGAAAGAATTTTAACAGTAAGCCATCTTAACACTATTAAAGCTTCCAGTCCATGAACAGCATAACCCTTGATTTACTTAGGTTGCATTTTCTTCCAGCGGTGCTCTGCAGCTTTTAGGTGAGAGGTCTTCACATGGTGTGATTCCTTTTTGAGGGGAAAAAAGTACAGCTCCAGAATATTAACTGTGGACTGTGGTTCTCTCTGGGTGGAGGATTGGTGGCTGCGTCATATACAGAATGTGTGTGTATATGTATGTGTGTGTATATATGCATATCTTTTCAGTTGTATATTCTAAATTTCCTATAGTGATCATGTGTCAACTGTGTAGTAAGAAAACAAATTATAAAAAGGGAACTGGTTCATCGGACAGCATATAATGTTACTTTGTTATTGATTCAAGACAAATGTTGATTTTTTGACTAAGCCTCATGCAGTATTCTCTATAGCCAGGATCCTCGTCTTTGTGTTTATAGTGTTTTTTGTGGGTAGGTGTTTAATAAATTCCCTCCACCGGGTGTCATTCAAACATTATGATCTTCTGTTTTTATAGGCATTAAAATATATAGGGAACAAAGTAAGGAGGCAAAGGATGTGGGGAGGGGGACCAAAGAAGACGAAGATAGAAGAGGCAAGAGAGCTCCTGGCTTCTACCATCCTGACGCACGTGCCGGTAAGCAGCGCTTGTGCAGCTGAGGACTGTGGTCCTCGGGGCCCGTCTGCTAAAGAACTTTGAGTGCAGGTTTACATGATTGAACATCTAGTTTCGTAAGAAAAAAGAGACTCTAAAAAGACTGGGCTGCCCCATGGAAATAACCTCCCATTATCAGTAGTTTATCTGTACTTCGGGAATGTTAGCTGTAGGCTGTCATTAACATCATGTTTATAGTCTCATGGGTCTTGTTTCAACCTGTGATTACAGTGTCCTGTATTCAGACATAAACTCATGCTGCTACTCAAGTTCACGGCTTTGAAGGACAGAGATGGTGTTAGATGTTTTTAAATGAAACAGGCTTACAGTACCTTGCTCATATGCTCTCTTTTAATGTAAAATACATAACATAAAATTTACCATCTTTAAGTGTACGTTTCTGTGGCCTCGAGTACATTCTCACTGTTGTGCTACCATTACCACCATAGATACTTTTTAAAATACTGGATGGTTCACCCCTTAGACCTTGAATTTTAGACTTCACATTGTCCAGCTTCCTTTACTTACAGTGAAGATGTTCAGGTCCAGAAAAGCTGGGTGGTTTGTTCTTGTCCCCCAGCTGGTCACTGATCAGAGAGAGAGCTAGAATCCATCTTCTGACCCTGGAAGATGCTTGATACAGTTGACCCTTGAATAACATGGGTTTGAACTACATGGGTCCACTTAGATGTGTTGTTTTTTTCTTTCAGTAAGTACAGAACAGCACTGTAAATGTATCTTATGATCTTCTTGATAAAATTTTCTTTTTTGTAGCTTACTTTATTATAAGCATACAGTATATAATATAGCAATCAAAATATGTGTTCACTGTTTATGTTATCAGTAAGGCTCCTGGTCAACAGTAGACTATTAGTAGTTAAGTAGTAGTTTTGGGGGAGTTAAAAGTTACACATGGATTTTTGAATGTGCAAGGGGTCAGTGGCCCTAACCCGTGTTGTTCAAAGGCCAATTGTATTTACTTTTTATTTATTTATCATTATACAGAAATTGGTCATGTTGGTATGTGGGATGTGGGCAAGAGTAATCATTCCTCTCTAATGTTATTCTTTCTAAGTGATAGAATTATTTGTTAGACGATCTTGCTAACCAAGCAATCTGGTTTATAATGAGTTACCACGTGTGTTGTTCATGAATGATCTCTAATTCAGGGGTTGCATACTCAACCTTCAGGAGCTGATCATACAGGAAAGTCAAGGGCTCTGTGGAAGTGGAGAGTGACCACCTAACCACAGGAATTTCTTATTTTAAAACACCTTGCTGGCTCAGAAACATACAGATCTCTGATTCTGCCCCTTGGCTGCCCTTTGTATGTGTTTTGAGCTAATTCAAAGAATTAGAAAATTCTTAATATGAGAGCTGGGACTCAACAGAATTTTAAACTCCTCTGGATGACTGGAAAGACTTTTTAAAAGTCAAATAGCAACAGTTGAGCGTCTCTGGCTCCCCAGTGCATTTCCAAGCAGCCTCTCTGTCCCCAGCAGAGTGTCCTACCTTCTGCCATGGCGCCTCGGGACCCAGAGAAAGGAAGTGGCAAGTGCGAGTTCACAGACAAGCCCAAGGAGGGTTGGTAGGCGCCACCTCTTTGAAGAAGTGGCATGAAATGTACAGGGAAGGAAGGAGTTGATAGTGCCTAGCATGCATTGTCTCAGGAATTTTCTCTAACTTCTGAATTACAGGTTAAAGAATTCAATTTCCGAGCAAAGTGTATCTACACTGCAGTGATGGTGCGAAGAGTGATTCTGGCCCAAGGAGATAATAAAGTGGATGACCGGGACTATTATGGTAACAAGCGATTGGAGTTGGCAGGACAGGTGATTTAATTACTCTAAGTCAGCAGGCCTGAGCTGCAGGTGTGGAGTTCAAGGTTTTTCAAAGCTTGCACGCTTACTCAGAATCCCAGTATTAAAACACATAGAAAGGGAGCCTCCCTGCCTGACTGGGGATATAAGGGCTTATTTCTCTGCCTACTTTCCCTTCCCCGGCAGCTCCTCTGTGGCAGTCATGAAAGCTTGACGGCTCTACAGAACAAAGTGTAACAAGTGTAGACTCTTGAGCAGGGCTTCCAGGGTCCCTGGTGATCTTGCACCTGCACCTTTCCAGCCCTGCCTAGTCACTTCCACCTTCCCAGGCACACCGCGATGCTCTTCCATCCTCCTGCCTTTGAGTTATGCCTTCTGCCTCGGTGGCCCCTGCCTCGTCTCCCTCTGCCCTCCCCCTAATGACGAGCTCTCGTCCATTCTTCATTTTTGGAGTCACCCTCTCTGAAGCCTTCTGTGAACCCCCGGAGAAGTTAGCTGCTCTGTCTTCCAAATGCCAGTGACACTTGATTCAGAGCTTTACGTGCTGAAGTATATGTAATTCTTCCCCTGCAAGCTTCTTTTTCCCTGAGACAGTAAGCTCATCGAGGACAGGAACCACTGATACTCATCTCTCGAGCCCCCACGTAAAGCTATCAGTCACCCAAGGATGTGTCAGTGCGTGAGGCACTCCGTGAGGCACCTGCTCTCAAAAGTACATTTTGGTAGGAGAGAGAGGCGTTGAACAAGTGAACAGGAAAAAAATGAGATAATATGAAGCTGTCTTAGGTGTTTAAAGAAAACCCTAAACAGGCTAATGTTAGAGAGCTGGGGTGTGGGTGGAGGGAAGGGACGTTACTTTCGTCAGGATGATCGGGAAAGATTTCTTTGAAAAATGTGACGTATTTTAAGCTGAGCCCTCAGACATTCCCGCTGAGACTTCGGTGAGGAGAAGCCAGACTCGTGCAATCTTGGGAACAGCATTCCAGCAAGAGACCCTTGCGAGTGCGTCATCTCTGTGCAGTTCCGGCCCTGGGGAGCTGGGAGAGGATCACTGGGCTGGACTGCATGAGGTGTGGGAGTGGGGAGGACATTGGAGAACTAGCCTGTGGGCCACGGAAGGGGGTTTGGATTGAGTTTTCCATGCTGCGAAAAACCATTGAAGAGTTTTAACCAGGGATGTGACATGATCTGGTTTTCAGTTTAGAACGATCAGATTTGGAGACAAACAGGCCAGGAAATGAGCCAGTTAGGAGGCTGTGGCAGTATTCCAGATGACAGATGATGGTGGCTAGGATAACATACTACCACTAAAATTCAAAAACTAGGATTAAAAAAATGATAGCAATTTTAGGTTTTGGAAAAGGGCTAGTGCCTGGACTATTGGAGAAGTTCTGTGTGGTTAACGGTTGGTGCTAGCAGGTGGGTTTTCTGCCACCTTCAGATTGACCTCTGTTCAGGGTAGTATGGGTATCCCCACCACCTTCAGTCCTCATTTTTACAGTTTCTTAATTGGAAAAAAATCGTGCTGTTAGACGAGGCCATTAAAAAAAATGTCGATTGTTTAGAGGAATAAGGAATGGAGTCAGGAGAGGAGAGACTATCCTGTTGCTTAAAAAATTAGAATTAAAAAGAGGGTTCCCATGTGTAAGAAAACATTGCTTTATAAACAATGTAAAGACATAAAAGGCATTGTGTTGGCAAAAATGTGTAAAAACAATAGCTGCTAATTTCACACCCCATGGGATGAGGGAGTATAAATGTGCTTCAGCTTTAGATAACAGAGCTGCATCCACTGGCCAAGCGGGTTCACAGAGGTTTTCCTCAGTCTTTCTGCCACCAGAGGGCTGGCAGGCCAGCCGCCAGTTGAGGTGTTAGCAAAACCTACCGATTTCAGGCTTAATCTTTTCACCTACCTTTTCTTTTTCGGTAATGTGTTCATTATTTGCTGAGCATTACTCTATTCTTTGTCTGCAAATTTTTTGTTTCTAATGCAGCTTGCTTTGTATGGATGAGATATGGAACGACACCAAAAATCCGGCACCCTGGAAAGCCAGGGATTTCCACCCTGTGACAAAAGAATGCCGTCTTGACTTCAGAGATTGCCTAATCCCAGCTGTTCTGATAATGTAATTAAGGCTGCCTAATGTCTTTAATTTTGCAACCAGTTTGTGTGAAAAGGAGAATTTGGCACTCTGAAGGCTTAACACTAAATAGCAATCTCAAGACGCCTAATTAGAATTCTCTGACATTAAGCTAATTGGTGAAACTGTATTTCAGCAGCTTAACTTCTTTATTAATTTTTTTTAGCATTTTCATTGCAAATCAATTGATGAGCTGTCCTCATTTTTTTTCCTTAAATATAATTTGCTCTTTAGTGTTCCTGTCCTAAGCAGGCTGAAAAGGCTCCGTACTAGCAAAGAAAGGTGTTAAATATTATCACCAGCGCTTCATCTCTTTTCATCATTTTACTCTTGACCTAAATAATGTGGCGTATTGTGCAACATGGCCCTGCAGTTTCTCACTGCCCTGTGAACTGGAGAGCGTAATTTCTCTTAAACCGAAAATCTGGAGGTGGAGAAATTTAATGAGGCAGTACTGTTGAGCGTGCCCTTATGTTTTACTTGTTTAGTATGAGAGGCGTTTCCTTGTGTTTGAATCAGGGAACCACAACAAATTCAGCTGGAATCCAAAAATCTTTGTCATAATTTGAGACACAAAAGTCTAAGTGTAAGGGGCTAATTAAAATCGAGCTGAGCTTTTGTGGTTTAGGTTAAGGGCATTTGCTTCTGTTCAGGATGCTTATTCAAGGCCCTTTTGCCAGTTCGCACAGGAAGTTGCTGCCATGGGCTTCTCCATCCTGCTCACCCCTCTGCACCTGCTTCCATTCCCATGTTCTTTCTTCCCATGAGTGAAACTGCTGGGTCTGAGTGGGAGAAAGGATTAAGCTCTCAGAGGAGGAAGTTTTCTTTTTAGAACACTTCTGCCGTGGCACATTCAAGTCTAAGATTCTTGCTTTCCTGTCTGCAAAATTGATTTTAGTAGAAAAGTGGAGGAACATGTCTAACTTTAAATCACATTCCACTTTGGAAATTCTTACTAAAGTAGTAAGTAGCTCGAGGAGAAGACTCATTTGCTGTCAGTATCTTCTTCCTTATGAGTCCAAAAACGACCTGTGGGTTATAAACATTCAAGAGTATAGTCAGTGTGGAACTTGGACAATCTTTAACTTAGATGGTTTCAATGAGATTCAGAATTCCCTTTTAAGTAAATAGTGTATATGTTAGACCCCCGTGATCCTACTTTAATGTTTTCTTAGGTAACTTATATTACAAATATGTTAAGGTTTTTCTTCCTCTTTTAAAGGGAAAAAAATGCCTACAAAGGAAAAAAAAAAAGCCAATGCAATTAATTTTACTGATAAACTTAAGTACTTGTAATACCCATTATATTTGATTATTGAAGAAGCAAGCATGCCTGCTATTTATTTGTAGTGACCCACCTTTTTAGTTTCAAGAACTTCTTATAAATGGTGTTCTGATTATCTGTTGCTACGTTGCGTGGTGTCCCAAAACGGTGGCTTAAGACAACCACCATTTCATCATAACACAGTTTTGTGGGTCAGGAATTCAGGTAGGATTTGGCTGTTTGGTTTTTCGGTTTCACATGGTGTTGCTGGAGGTCAGTTGGTAGTGTTCTGCTATCGGGTGTGGGAAGGGCTAGAAGGCTCTTGGCTGGGACCTGACCTGTCAGTGCTGTGGCATTGGGGTGGCTCTGGGCTCCAAACGAGTGTTTCCCATGAACGAGACAGAGCCCTGTGGCCTTAATGACCTTGTCTTCCACTTTATTTATTTGTACTGTATTGGAAGAAGCAGTTAAAACCTCCACTCAGAATTGGGGCAGTGGGGGGACTTGGTCCACACCTCTCAATGTGTAGTTTGGGGTTCAGCCAGAGATTTGGGCTAAGTTTAACACCTAATTTGGGGGTTTTCTCCCGTAGCTCAAATCTTTTTCATCTGGGTCTTCAATCCAATAAGATTGCAGGTCACTCTCTGGGTTTTAGCTTCTCAACGTAGCTTGGACTCTTCTTACCCATGTGGCCTCCCCGTAACTGGAAAGCCTTACAAACAGGAAATGCTCCCAGTGCCATTCGCTTCTGAGAAGTGTCGGCTTTCCCCCAGTTTCTGCCTGCTTTTGGACAATCTCCAGTGACTTCAGATCGTTTTAATATTTTGTCCAGAGTTTATAACTGTTATCAGCAGGTGAGTCCATCTCATAGGAGCTACTCCACCAATTCCGGAAACAGAACCATCCTTGTTTGTTTTTATGACTTCCTATTCCATCCCGTTGATTGGGCTTCTGTGGTTATACTGTTTCAGATAGTCACCATTTAATATTTATTATGTAATTTTTAACATGAAAATAAAAATTAAAATGTTACATATATATCAGTTATGGAGAGTACAAATAAAAATCACCCTCAGAGCCACTGTCAAGTAATTCTTAATAACCAACCATTATTAATACCATTCCATTTACCTGTGTATTTCATCTTTCTTCTGTTCCTCTTTTTCCCCCATCTTGAATTTTTTTGCACTGTTTTATTACATCATTAAAATTTTTAATTTAAAAATTTTTAAATATTTTATTACAATATGTTTTGCTTATTTTTGAGTTTTGTAAAAATAGAGTCATACCATATACATTTTTCCGCAACATTTTTCTTCACTCAGCATTGTTTTTGATATTTGTCTATATTGTTGCACGTCACTGTACTTCCAGTTTTGTATTATATTCCATTGTATATATGTAATAAGATATATAAGATATATATTTATGATAAATAACACTTTATTCTTCTGATCATTCCTTTGTATGATTTCCCTTTTTAAAAAAGTATTCTTGGGGCGCCTGGGTGGCGCAGTAGTTAAGCATCTGCCTTCGGCTCAGGGCATGATCCCAGAGTCCTGGGATCGAGCCCCACATCAGGCTCCTCTGCTGTGAGCCTGCTTCTTCCTCTCCCACTCCCCCTGCTTGTGTTCTCTCTCTCGCTGGCTGTCTCTATCAACTAAATAAATAAAATCTTTAAAAAAAATATTAACGTTCTTATTTATATTTTCTGGTACCCATATAAAGAATTTCTACAAATAGGAATGCCTAGTGCTGGAGTCAAGTTAAATCTTCAGTTTAACTGGAGAATGTCAAACTAGTTTCCCAAGCGTTTGCACGTTGTACTGGATAGGAGTTCCTCATGATCTCTATCCTATGCCTTAATATCAGGCTTTAAACATTTTTGCCTAGTGAGTGTAGAGTGCCATCTCCTTGTGGTTTTGATTTGCATTTTCCTTTTTGATTTAAATAATTTTTTTTTTTGTAATTCTGGGTTTTGCTGATGGTATCCTCATGGTGTGTGTGTGTGTGTGTGTGTGTGTGTGTATGTATGTATTCCTCTCTCTTGTAAATTTCTTGTAAACCAGGAATTCAGAGGCTAGATCGTATTCAAGATCTTTTTTTTTTTTTTTTTTTTGGCTAGAATGCTTCAGGGTTGCATTGTACAGTTGGCTGTTGGATCCTGTCAGGAAGAATATGACTGGTTGTATGTACACTTCGTGTCATTGGAATTGATCACTGGGTTTAGGTGTTTGGGGCCCTGGGTCATCTATTGTAAAGTTCCCCATCGGCTTTTCTCCTGATGGTTTTATTTAACAGCTGATGATGATCATTCCATTACCCATTGTTTGAGTAGGGCATGCAAAATAGTTATACTCTAATTTACTCTTTCTACTTTTTTTAGCTAGAATTTTCAATAGAGAGTACTTTTCATTATCATGTTTTTGGTTACGTAGAGACATAATATATATGGGAAAGGCAGGGTAAATGCTTGCTAGATTTTTTTTTTTTAAACTAGTTTACAGAATATTGGTTTAGCTCTCTCGCTTCTTCCACAGATGAAGGGTTTTTTTTTCCTTCTATCGTCATAAACTTAGGAGTTTTAAATTTTTACTTAAATGTTAGAATTAGCATCTTCATTTTTTTTAAAATGCGTCCTAGTTTTTGATTGAGATTTTGATTGAATTTATAGAATAATTTGGGGAGAATTGACATCTAAATAATACCGAGTCTTCTAATCCGTGAACATAGTATCTCTGCTGTTGAGATTCTCTTTAATGTCTCTCAGTAATGTTTTAAATACAACTTCTTTTGGGGCACCTGGGTGGCTCAGTCAGTTCAGTGTCTGACTTTTGATTTCGGGTCCAGTCACTATCTCAGGGTTATGAGATCGAGCCCTGCATTGGGCGCCGAGCTCTGCATGGAGTCTGCTTGAGATTCTCTCTTTCTCCCTCTCTCCCACCCCCTGCTCGTGCTCTCCCCCCTCCCGCTCAAATAAATAAGTAAATCTTCATAAAAAATTTAAATACAAGTTCTTTTTGTATACTAGCCTTGTATCTTGCAGGTTTGCTAAACTCATTGGTTCTAGTAGTTGTTTTGTTTTGTTTTTTAAGACTCTTTGGGATTTCCTATGTGGACATACAGGTTATCTGCAAGTAATGACAGTTTTACTTCTTCCTTTCCAACATTTATATGTTTTCTTGCCCTAGTGCACTGAATTGTGTCCCCAATACTGTGTTGAATAGAAGTGGTAAGAATGGGCATTCTGTCCTATTCCCCAATTTTATAAAGCAAAGCTTTCAGTTTCCTGCCCTTCCCTGTGGTATCCAGCCCCTGCTATTTACCAGTGCAGGATCCTTGACCCAAGCATGTTTCATGCTCCTTGCAGGGAAAGATGCAGTTTGGCTTCTCTTCCTCTTCTATCTGGCCCTGTACTTTTTCCTGGAATTGGTGGCCAGAGGGTTTGCTGGCCTTCCTCCAGCAGTAGGCTTGCCTTTGCTTATTACTAGATGCAAGGCTTATGGTGGGAGCAGGGGGGGGCATTCCTCTCCAGCCTCAGGGACAGAAGGCTTCTATCCCTCTCTCAGTGCAGGTCACTTTTCCCTGGAACTATATTGGCAGGAGGGTTTCCTGACGCTTCTCTGGCAACTTAAAGAGTTTGCTTCATCTGAGCAGAAGTCCAGGGAAATAGTCAGGGTTTTGTTGCTTGTTCCAATGCAGGAATCTTTCTCAGGTCTTCTGTTTGACTCCAGTCTTTCGGGAGCACTCTACGGAAAAGAACTTGTAAGTGCAGATCTTTTTTCTGAGGTTCCGAAGGATTCTAAGCTTCCATGGTAGCTCACATTTGGGATTTAAAAAGTCCTTAATTTTGTCCAATATCTTCTTCTATGGCAGACGTTCATCTCTGTCATGTGTCCTGTCTCTCCGTGGACATCCAGACTATAAACCTTTGTATTTGGTTCCCCTGGGTGCCTTGCAACCTTACCTCTCAGCAGGACTCCAGAAATGTATGATTTTGTAGTTGATTTATCTTTTTTTATTATTAGAGTGGAAGGGATATTGTCTTCTGGCTTTCTATTTCCTACTGGATGTGGAATTTGCAAATCTTTCTTAAGCCCTCCACTCGCTCCAGATCCTAGCCTTCCTTCTACCTCTTCTATTCATCTGTTTCATGAAATCATTAATACTGCTTATAACGTTAGCGTGAGGGCTTAAACACTTCTTTTTTCTACCATAGGCTGAACTGTCTTGTTTCAGACTTTACTTTGGTCTCTGTTGCCATTACATCATTCCCTGCTTATGTAGACTTGTGCCCAGACCACTGGTCTAAGGACTGGTGTGAGGCCGTGGTCCAGTTTTCACTGGTCTGGAGAAGAATGAGCGAGTATGGATGGTATGAGTTTTATCAAGCAAATTGTATTTACTTTTTTGTGTTTTTCTTCTGAGATTATTTGCTCTGCCATTTTTTTTTTTGATGTTAAAATGTCCTTTTGAAAAATGAGATGATGTCAGAGTAATTGGTGGGTATTGTATTATAACCTTTTTGTTAGGAAAATATTACACACGGACAGAAAAGTACATGAAACAAATTTCAGCTTACCAAATTGTTACAAAACAAATACCTTTGTAGGGGCGCCTGGGTGGCACAGCGGTTAAGCGTCTGCCTTCGGCTCAGGGCGTGATCCCGACGTTATGGGATCGAGCCCCACATCAGGCTCCTCTGCTATGAGCCTGCTTCTTCCTCTCCCACTCCCCTGCTGTGTTCCCTCTCGCTGGCTGTCTCTATCTCTGTCGAATAAATAAATAAATAAAATCTTAAAAAAAAAAACAACCCAAAAAAACCCCAAATACCTTTGTAAATAGCACTCAGATTGAGAAATAAATCATTTGAACGCTTTAGTAGAAGTTCCCCCCTGCAACATGCTCCTGCCTGATCAAAATCCTCCCCCAGCCTGATTTTTATGGTATTCATGTCCTTCTTTTCTCTAGAGTTTTGCCATCGAATTCGAGTTCAGTTTCCTGGTTTGAGCTTTATGTAAATGGAATCATACCATACATATTCTTTTGTGTGTGGCTTCTTTCACTCGATATTATGCTTTTAAGCTCCAGTCATGATATTGTTCATTTCATTTCATTTTTGTTCATTTTCATTGCTTTATAGTGTTCCATTATTTCGGAGTATGCCATGATTTGTCTAACTAAACATTATTTGTGTGGCTTTTCCTTTAGCTCATACAAAGTAATGCTGTTGTGAACATCTTGTATCTGTGCGGATGCACATTTCGGGAGGGCAGTGATTCTCAAGGTGCCCCTCCCCCACCAGCAGCTCCGACATCTCCTGGGAACTTGTTAGAAATGCAAATTCTTGGACCTATTGAATTAGAAACTGTAGGGGTGGGGCCAGCAATTTGCGTTTTAACAATCCCTGAGCGTGATTACCATGCAGGCTGAAGTTTGAGAAGCTTCACTGTGGGGATGTACCTAGAGGAGGAACTGCAGGGGCTCAGGGAAGACTAGATGAATGGCAACTGTCCTCCAGGCAGTTGTACCCATTCACATTTTTGCCAGGGATATAGGAGAGGTCCAAATGGCATCGCATCTTTGGTGTTGTCAGACTTTTTTAATGGTAATTCTCCCCCACCCCCTTTTGGGGGTTTTAATCATCTTTATCTGTAAAATTAAAACTTAGGTCACTGGTCAGTGAAATCTAGAAGTCAGGAAGTGGCTGGTCTAAATTAAATGTCTTTGAGTGCAGAAACCGTCATCATTTTTTGCCCTTATTCCCAACACCTCATATAGTGATAAGCACATAGAAAAGTACATATTTATCAAATAGAATTTAAAAATATTTTTTCATTGTTAAGCAGTTTCTCCATCTTTTTTGAAAAGTTTAGTGAATACCTAAAGTTTATTAAATAGATTAGTAATGCATTTTGAAAGTTCACCATATACTTTTTTTTTTTTTTAGCTCTTATCACTTCTTTTTGAAGATTTATTCAAAAAATTTAATTCTGAAATGAAGAAGATTGCTGACCAGGTGATTCCTAAGCAAAGAGCAGCTCAGTTTGATGTTGTGAAGCACATGCGTCAGGACCAGATTACCAACGGCATGGTGAATGCCATTTCTACAGTAAGTCTTCATTCATTTGTTAGGGTTTTGTGACTTAGTCATACATCTGTTCCGTGGAATGGAAGTTTAAAGGACTTTGCTACTCTAGGTGAAAAAATATATTTAAAGGGTGTTTACAAATCATAAATTTTCTATTTTGAAAGACAGTCTACAGTTTAAATGTTAATTACTAGGAATTTTGTTACTATGTAGCTTTATTGCCAAATTATAGTCCCTGTTCTATAAGGCAAAAAGAAAACAGATCCTCTTACATAGAGGAAAAATCTTTTAGTTTAACTGGTAATAGCCATTCTTTTAATGGGTACTTCTTCCCCATTTTTTTCTGTAATAAAACTGACATAGTGCAAGTAGGTTTATTAATGATAACTTTTGTCCCAAACAATACAGAATGTTTCATTTCATCGTAGGTTTATATTCCTGAAAGCGCTATCAGCTATTCCTCACGTGAATGATGAATTCAGGCCTCGGCAGCTGCTGTGTGTGCAGGGCCCCTGGCTGTTCATAAAGGGTTATCAGATAGGTTTTGGCTCCCTTTCTTAAAGCATCATGACTGTAGGTCTATCTGATGAAGTCTAGTCATGTTTTGTATGCCAGATACAAAATTGGTTTTATAGATTGGATTTCACCCCCACAGAATAGTATGGAATAACAGGTTGATTCCCTTAACAATGAAAGAATTAGAGGCAGACTTGCTGCAATGTGTGTCTTTAGAAACTAGCCAGTGGGTCTGTGCGAACAGCCCCTGCAGTGACAGCTACTTCTAACTGGAGACGAACCGGGGCCTTTGTGCCCATCGAGGCACGTTCGACTCTTGTGGCCCAAATGTGTGTGAAGGTAACCCCTGGATATTTGAAGAGAAGCCTCCAAGGACCACTGAGCACACATCTGGTAGAATGACTTTTCCTCGCTTCCCAACCCATGATTTTCAGGTCACGATAGCTTCTTAGAGTAGTTCTTTTGCCCCTTAGTGACATTGCCTTACCTCCTGGAGAAAACTGCTTATTCAAAAAGTCTGTAGTAGACTTTGTTGCAGACGGACCCCAATGTGTCGGCATCCAGGAGGGGATCAGCTTCTAAGATTCTCTGTTACCATTAGTAGCATATTTTCAACAAACACATTTTCTCAGAAGAGCAGTTTTAGACTCCTTGTCTCTTTCTCTTCTCTCCCTTTTGTAAGACTGGCGCAGAAATCTAGAACAAATCCTCTTGTTGGACATCTTGGCTTTACTCCCCACCTACTTCCTGTTTGCCAGCAGCCGCGGCCTTATTTTAGCTCTGTGCAGGCTATTATTTACCTTCCTCGCCCCTACTGTCTGGGTGACAGTCGGTTTACTAGGCTTTCCGCCATTCAGAGCAGAAAAGGAGTTAACTGAAAAAGCAGCAGAAGAAGTTAACTCATGGAATAAATGTGTTTGCTCTGTTCCTTTGCTGTGTAATGGACAGTTTTTTCCTAGAATTTAACTCTCTTCCACGTTATCAAAAACCTCAAGTTTCTGTAGTGTTAGATCTTAAATAACAATGATTATACTTTAGTTCGTGAGGGAACTCCCCCAGAGTACCATATTTTAATTCAAGCAGATCACCTTATCTCCTTCTGAAACTCTAGCGGTTTTCCTCCTGTTGGGGTTTTTAGCCTGGGATCCGTGAGTCTTCCCTGGAAGCGGGATGTAAAATTTTGTGTTCATGGGCCTATGTGCATTTTTCCCAAGAGAACAGACATAGCTTTCATCAGAATCACAAAAGAAAAATGAAGACCCATCATTTAGCAGGTGTAATTTTTCTTTTGAATCAGAAAGATTATTGAATCAGTAATTTTTTTGGACATTTTCTACTTCACTTTTCTATGCATACTGTTTTCTACTGTTCATGTTGCCATGAATTGAAGATTTAACCATTCTTAACCTTCATCTTTAAATTTTCAGAGTATTTAATGTGTGTATTTAATATAGTATATTCAGTGCATAGAAGATAAACTAAATGTTCAAGATTTATTTCCTATGTATCTATTTTAAGATTGACTTGATAGCCACAGAGAATATATAATATTTTTTCATTTAAATATATATGTAATTTTTAACCTTGATTAAGAAGCCTACAGTTTATTCATTATCCCGGATACCTGCTACTAGAATCATTTTTTTTTTTTTTTGGTCTTTTTCTATTGGTATATTTTCCTCTAATTAAGACAGATTTTGGAAGACATCCAAATAATAGCATATCCCAACATGAAATTATCTCTTTGTGCTTCAAGCTACTTTTACCTTAAGATGTGTGTAGAAATTGCTAGTGTTTTATTAATTAGCTTACTGCTTCCAGTGGAAATCTCTGATTGAACTGGCTTGTTCAGGATATAATTAGTTCTTCAGAAAGTGAATGCTGTGATGTGATAAGGTTGATACATCAAAACATTCTCACCTGGTTGCAAGACACAGGTGATATTCATTAAAAACCTAGAAACCCCCAGTGAGTGACCTGGCTCAATTTTCATTTTAATTGTGACATTTTGATTTCTGAATATACATTATGGCTCTAATTTCATAAAGAAATAGTCCCTGTGATGAACTTCTCAGAGTGACTGTGAAGTATTAGGCAACATATGAGCAGATCAGGGGTGGTCTTATGTTTTGTTTTGTTTTGTTTTCCTCCACAGGGAAATTGGTCTCTAAAGAGATTTAAAATGGACCGCCAGGGCGTGACTCAAGTGTTGTCTCGCTTGTCATATATATCTGCACTGGGCATGATGACAAGAATCTCTTCTCAGTTTGAAAAAACAAGAAAAGTGAGTGGTCCTCGTTCCCTGCAGCCATCTCAGTGGGGAATGCTCTGTCCTTCGGACACTCCTGAAGGAGAGGTAAGGTTCCCGAGGAGTCTCTGCTGTGTCAGAGGTAATACCTGTTTGTGATGTTCTACTCCTGTCCCCATTCCTCCAGGTCATATCCTTTTTTGGGTCAGCCGCTTGTCTGGCGGAGAACTGATTGATGCAGCCCGTCAGGACATCAGTGTCATTGGAAAACCATTACCGACAGAGGCATTCAAGCTAGTATCTTGCTTACATAGAAATAGGATCCCAGTGTTCTTGCTTGTTTTAGCTTGTCCCCAAGAATCAAGCCATGCGTTGAAGAGGTGATAAGAATGTGAGGGAACATCGAGAGACTCCTCACCTTCGTTCACAGGGATCTCTTTTTAAGGAACTCCTTATTTTCCTTAGGTGTACTTAGAGGGCATCAGACTTGCAGTGGCAGCCAGCGGGGGGCACCAAACCAGGCAGCTGAGGGGGGCTCTGCATCGTGGCCCTCTCTCCTTCATGCTGACCGTTGTTGGTGTCACCTGATTCTGTTCGTTGTAAACTGTAAGCTTCTGGAGGAAGGAACCTTGTTAGGTTCCCATTCTGTCACAAGCTGCTAGCACAAGCTGCTAAATGAATCAATACGTTTGTTAGGACATGGGAAAGATGTAAGTTCCAGAGTGTAGAAATTTGTTATGACTCAGGGAGGTGAAAACAGAAGTCCATACAGAGTTAAGATTTTTAGAAAATTATCATTCCTCTCCTAATGTATCTTAAACCGTATGGGAATTCACACTAGAATTATGCAGCTTGTCACGTTTGCATCACTTATACCCCTTGAGCTTTGGAACACTGAATTTCCCAGAGTTTGTTTCAGCTAACCTCTGTGAAGTCCCTGTTTTGTACATCACCACAGCACATGGTTTCAAAGATTCAAAGACAACATACACGTTACACGTCTCAAGTGTTTTGTTTTCTACTTGCTGTGCTATGTCCTTGTTCATATTTTGTCTTAGATTGTTTTTGATTGTATAAAAATTTTAAAATATTTAATTTTTTTCCTTTTGAAGTCATTGCAGATGTACACAAAAGTTGCAAAAATGGTACAATTTCCATAGTCCCTCACCTAGATTCCCCAAACATGATCATCTTACACGAGCATCGCTCAAGTTATCAACCTTATGAAATACACATTGATAACAGGATTATAATCTATAGATTATAGGATCTATACCTTATTCAGATCTTGCCAGTTATCCCACCGACGTGTGTTTTCTGGCCCAGGATTGCACATTGCTTCCAGTCGCGCATCTCCTTAGTCTCTTAATCGGAGCGGTTCTTCAGTCTTTTCTTTGCCTTTTCTGACCAGGAAGCTTTACAGAGTACTGGGCATTGACCCTGTTGACTCTCTCATTTCCGGCCAGTTGTATATTTTTAGGTACCCACATCTATCAGTGTTTTCCTTTACTGTTTCTATGCAGTGTCCTCTTAATGACCGTGGCGTTCCGTTGTCAGGGAATAACAGCTTATGTAATCAGTTTCTTTTTTGAGGGAACATTCATGATGCCATCTTTATTTGCCATTTCAAACAGTACTTTGCTGAGCATTTCTGCATTTCTGTGATGAAATCTATGTTTATATCCTTGTTTATTATCTTAAGATAAATTCCTCTGTGTATATGTTTGTAAGTCTTCTGTATGAACCTCCAAAACGTCCCCTACAAGGCTGGACTGCTTTACGTTGCCGCCAGCAGAGCGGTGAGCTTTTTTCAGACAAAACCGTATTTTGTCTTACTAATGGTGATTCTTAGAAATGACTATCTTTTGTTTTTTAGGCGTGTGGGTTGGTGAAAAACTTGGCCCTTATGACACACATCACGACTGACATGGAAGATGGACCCATTGTTAAATTAGCCAGTAACCTGGGGGTAGAAGATGTGAATTTATTGTGTGGGGAAGAGCTCTCTTACCCAAATGTGTTTCTCGTCTTCCTCAATGGTGAGTGTGTTGTGGAGGCCTGTGGAGCGTGACCAGTCTTTGGGTGGGAGGTGGAGGGAAGCCATTATCATCCAGATGTTTAAGGACAAAAAAAACTTCAATTCTGGGCCCAGGGGGTCTTAAGTTAAAGGTAGAAAAATGGTGACAGAAACCGTTGTCCCATTGGCCAGGTGCTCAGGGTCTGAGAGGGTCCCGCTGTCGGAGCGCAAGGTCACATCGCAGAGGCTGGCTGCCTTCTGCCCTTTCACAGCTGCCCCCTGGTCCAGAGTGGAAAAGGCTCGGCGCTGTACCATTAAGTTCAAGCTAAACATGTGAGACATTCTGCAGAAACAGTCAGATGAGCCCTGACAGTGAGTTGGCTTATATTCAGCCACTTGATAATGGATTGTCAACAGCCTATGGCAAGAGGTCCCTCTCTTTCAGCTCATGCCTCAGTTGTTTCTTTCCTCCCCTTCAGAGTCCTCCAGAGCCTCGGCAACGAGCGGGCCTCGTCCTTTCTGCTTGTGATTTGGTGGTCTGGGTGCCTGTCCCCTCACATGTCCTGCAGACGCTCGTCCTGACCACGTAGTTCCCATGCTCTTCTCCCCTTTCCTCCCATTCTGGGGGCACAAGTCCTTCCTGGCAAGGGCCAGTGAGCAGCCAAACAGGGCTGTTCCCTGGCCACCTCCTTCTGTATATCCCAGCGGCTAGTGCAGACAGAGCTCTTACTCTGCACTGTCACCCAGGACCCCTCTGAGTCCTCATGCTGACTCTGGGGCACAAAGTCCATCTTCTTTATTTCTCAGATGACGATGACAGGAGGAGCAGTTGAAAAATAGCCGTTACTGGGCACTGGGCAGAGCTCTGAGTGCTTTACAGGGGATCGATTCATTTCATCCTCACATCAACCCTTTGGAAGTGATCGAGCCAGTGTTCGAACCCGGGAGGGTCTGGACCCCGAGGTCCTTCGCCCAGCATGTGGTAGGGCTGCCCGTAGACTCAGGTCTTCTGGTGCCTTCGGCCTCCTCTCTGTGCTCCTCTCCTGCAGGCTGTGGAGGAACAGAGCTTTTAAGTGACTGCTCAGCGCTGCTTCTCATCTTTATTGGGTGCATATTTTCAACTGAAGAGATCTGTTTTTTATTCCTTTTACAAATATTCTTCTTTCTGCTCAGGTAACATCCTGGGTGTCATTCGAGACCACAAGAAGCTAGTGAATACGTTCCGACTGATGCGAAGAGCAGGATATATCAATGAGTTTGTTTCCATCTCAACGAATCTCACAGATCGATGTGTCTATATTTCCTCTGATGGAGGAAGGCTGTGCAGGTATAAGTTGCTAAAAAGAATTTATATGTTTACTTTTGAAAAGAAATATGCTTGTTTTTGTCTTTGAATCCACTTTCACCTCTTTCATTGTTTAGAGATATTTAATTCAGTTAGCAGACACCTCATGAATATGCATCTGGGTGCTGAGAATTCAAAGATTAATGGGAAACAGTTTCTGCCCTCAGAGAACTCAGTCCATGGGCAAAGGCAGAAATAATTACTAGTAACAGCCAACCATGCCAGTAATAATGCTCGCTAGCCGTTATTTATTATTTCAGTAGATACACCATGAGTAAGGCTTTAACTACATTCAGCCGTGTAAGGGTAGCTTACTATCTTCATTTAACAAATGAGGAACGAGACATAAGTAACAACCCAAAGCTAGATAGTGGTGGGGTCTCTTCTTTACTTGACAGTCCTTACAATTCATTTGACTCCCAACAGTCATGATTTTACCCACTGTATTCTGTTGCTGTGAGCTGAACTTCACAGGATGAGTGGGATCGTGTCATGTTACCTGGATGAAGGAGGAAAGGAGAGAGGCTGGGCAATGGCAAGAATAAAAAACATGGAGGCACAAGCAAGTCGAGTTAGACCCAGTGGATAGGTGCCGTCTAGTCATTCAGCACATCTTCCGGGCTTATGTGTGCAGGTACTGGCCAAGAGAGGGGGGCACAGAGATGAATACGACAGGGTATCTGGTCTTTGGGGGAAGCTTAGGGACGTCAGCTAAGGACGGTACATTGTTTTGTAAGCCTCTGTGTGTTTTACTGTGGTCATTCGTTGTGGACCTCAGGTAAGGCTAGGGCCCAAGTTAGTGAGCTAGCAATGTTAGAGTGGTGGGAAGAGCTGGGGCTTAGAAGTCTGCCAGAGCTGAGAGTGGACTGCCCTTGTCTGTCCAGCATCCAGCTTCTCCTTCCAGTTACCCTCCTCACTTTCCTTTGGGAACTGCCCCTCCCCGTTGGCAGTCTTCGTGGGATAATCAGGTGCCCTTTCCTGCTCAGCCAAAGGTCAGACACATGACCCTAGCTAGGCCAGTTACACTCTCTCCTCAGAGAATTTGAATCCCAAATAGAATAACTCAAGGAAGAAGTGGTTGGAACTGATTCATCCTGACAGCAGCACATGCAAGAGACTACCCGTTACCCCTCCCCCTCTGGATCCTTGGGCTCCTTTTCTTTGTGAGGCTGGGCATTTTACCTTTTTTTTTTTTTTTTATTCTTATCCTTCAAGTAAATTCTTATGCTTTCAGTAAATTCCTTTAAAATTTTTTTAAATTTTTAATTAATAAATTCCATTTTTGCTTACGTTAGCCAGAATTGGTTTCTGTTCTTTGCAACCCGAGAACCCTAGGTGATGACATACCTCTGTTTGAGTCCTGACTTCCCACTTACCGACTTGTGTGGCTCTGATTTTACTACTTTCTTTGGCTGAAAAAGATGTAAACGATAATAATACCTCCCTAGGGTTGTCCTGAGAACTAACTGATAGAAGGTGTGGTAAGTGCCTCGTAGGTGCCAGGCACATGGTAGTGCTTTTTTGTAGCTGTTAACATAATCAATTAGGGGCGGGGAAAACAACATCTTCTTAGGTTACTCTTTTTTGGGATTTTTGTCTTTCATTACATTCAGCATATTATGGAATAGTCTGAAAGAAATGAATTCTTTTTTAGAAGTCGTTTTACAATGGCCTGACATAGATCTGGCAGGACGAACAGGTAGTTTCTTAAGTAGAAGGGGAGTGAGGTAACGGAGTGTGACCGCTCCCTCTCCGGCCGCCGCATCTGTCCTTGTCCTCACTTGTGAGTCTCTTGGCCCGAACTCCCTGCGGCCCTTGAATGAGGTAGCCGTGCTCTCTGCCTCCCTCCCCAGAAGAAGCCAGGATTTCGAGGTAATGCTGATTTCCATGAAAAGTTCACTCAGTTCATTTTTCAGCAACTTGCGTTCCCCTTTTGTAATTGTGCAGCTCTTCTTAACTGTTTAAAAGTGCTCATTAGTCCTCAAATAGTTATTTGGACTTTAGGGTAGAGCGCACAAGTGTCTGGTGGTTGCTCGCTCCTCTCTCTAAGAGCTGCTTATCCAAATAGCAACAGCCCTTGACGTTTCGGGGCCGCATGCCATCCTTTGTGTCCGTGTTTCCGCGTGGTGGCGAGGCCCTCAGCGGCAGATCACCGCTGACAGTGACAGGTTAATCTACCAGAGTGGGGAGACCAGAAGCTCTCTACCTTACACCCATTAGCTCGCTCAAAATCACAACATAAAAAAGCTTTATTCTCTATAAACGTGTAGCTTTAGGTGACCTGCCAGTGTAGCCTAGTGATGTCTGTCCAAAAAGAAGCCACTCTAAGCAGCCGATGTTCATCACACCCTCACTGCAGGACACCATTGTTCTGCTCAGGGGCAGTTCTCAGCCTGCTGGCTTCCTGGGTAGTAGACCACATACTCCTGTGTGAAATCCTGCGAAATAGCTTTGGTGTGATGCATTTAGACTGTCCGTTTTAAAACATAAGACGGTAAAGGTTTCGTTTCTAGATCTTACTGAGTATCATTTTTGTGTGGCCTTTCCATTGAAAACCAGGTATTTCCTAAGATACTTGGAGGAAGCACTGTGTGTGCGTACATGTCCATGTGCGCACATACACGTGTGTGCTGGTGTGTGTACGCCTGTGAATGTGTATGTGCGAGAGAGCAGATCAACCCCGATGCGCTCATACATGCAGAGAGTACCTGGGGTCCTCAGGCAGTCCGGGAATCTATTTGATCACATCCCAGCTTCCCTCATTTCACCATAGTAAACTTACTTGCTGACTTAATTCTTCTTTTGAACTCCTGTGAATCTGTTATTTTTTTTCATTTCAGACCCTACATAATTGTTAAGAAACAGAAGCCTGCAGTCACAAATAAACATATGGAAGAGCTGGCCCAGGGGTACAGGTAAGTGGCCAAAGCAAAACTTCTCAGTCTTCTTAATAGTCTCATATGTTTTAATCAGCAATGACATTATTTGATCGAGCTTTTAAGAAAAGTATATTTTCATTTTTAGTCTCTTAACTGCTCCCTACCAAATGTGTCAGCCTATTAAAAACCTGTTCCACTCTTTGTGAACTTGCCTGGACTTGGTAAAATATTTATCAGTTTGTATCATGAGGAGCACAGAGTGTTGGTGTAAATTAGTGCACTGTGAAGTAACGGGGATATGTTGATGTGGATGCTGCGTCTCTCATCGTAGTGGCTCTTAAAAGTCATAGAAGTTATTTTCAGAAGTGAAGACCAGATTAAGGTGTCTGGGTGGCTCAGTCGGTTAAGCATCTGACTCTTGATTTCAGCTCAGGTCATGATCTCAGGGTCCTGAGATCGAGCCCCACGTTGGGCTCTGTGCTAGACGTGGATCCTGCTTAAGATAGAAAGGGGAGGTAATCAGAAGGGGGAATGAAGCATGAGAGATTATGGACTCTGAGAAACAAACTGAGGGCTTCAGAGGGGAGGTGGGTGGGGGAATGGGATAGGCTGGTGATGGGTAGTAAGAAGGGCACGTATTGCATGGTGCACTGGGTGTTATACGCAACTAATGAATCATCGAACCTTACATCAAAAAAAATAAATAAAAAATAAAAAACTAAAACTAAAAAAAAAAAAAAAAAAGATACTGTCTCTCCCTCTGCCCCTCCCCATCCCACCCCGGCTTGTGCTTTCTCTCTCTCTCAAGAGAAAGGAGGGGGAGCAGATTGACAAATCTCATAGATGTTTTTATTGCAGTGATTTACGATCACTCTGTGATCCAAGAATAACATTTTTCAAGCATCCCAATGTATTGATACTTTCTGGGAGAGAAAGATGCTTTGGGCGTAAATGAAAGCCAGTATTCTCCATTATCATATGTAAAACATTGCAGTAAAATGCTTATTGGTAATGTACATTTCATCAATTTTTTCCCAGGAATTTTGAAGATTTCTTACATGAGAGTCTGGTTGAATATTTAGATGTGAATGAAGAAAATGACTGTAACATCGCACTCTATGAACATACAATAAATAAGTAAGTAGAATCCATAACAACCATAATTAAAACCTATTCTGATTATAGAAATCACCTTTTCATCTCATCTCTTCTGTTGTGTTGCCTCTTAGTAGGAACTGTTAGAATATACTATCCTATAATAAAGCATACTCCATCATTTATCCCAATGTAGGATTATCACAAAACTGCTAACAATCTTTAGACTTAATTATCTTCTCTATTCACGTTTCACTTAGTGCATATTTTCTGAAAAGAATTGCTTCTCTGATTCTGATATTTGATTACTGTCAAAATTGAACTAATGGATCAGACTACTTAAAAGATGAATTTCTCTCTTCTAGAGAGGACATCTAAATTCTTGTTGATACAGGAATTCCATATATTCTATGTTATAAGGATGTCTCTAAACTTACGTGCAGTATAAATAAGAAATGGTAACATGCTTACAATGTTTCAAGGATAGTAATATTTTTAGAAGCATCTGTTCTATTTGGAATACATTAGAGGACATTTATGTAACTTTCTGTCTGATGCGTGTGACTGTTGATACTACTTACCTGAAACTGGAATTTTTGCACTTTTATTGTGAAATAGTTAGGGAGCTTAATACTACCATCTGGTAACTGTTTAGGTCTTCGATCAAGAAAGCACTTTTCTGTTTCCTGCTACCAGATGAAATGTACTGCTTCATTATTGTCTTATTATAATCTAGTAGACAATGCTTTTCAGTCAAATTCTTTATTCCCTAAAGGTAGGACTCTCTCAAAGTGCTATTTTTATACTTCTGATTTGAAGATTGAGTGAATGCGAAAGACACTGCTTAGGTAATAACGCTGTGAATAGCAGTCCGCCCTTCTTGTTTCTCAGCCAGCAACCTGTTTCAGCCTTGACGCCTCTCCTCGTCTACACCCGCAGCCAATCCCTTAGCCTATCATGTCGACCCTCAGCGTATACCCAGAGTCTGATCTCTTCCCACCACCTCCACCTACCACCCTAGTCCAGGCCACTGCCGTTGCTTGCCTGGGGACTTGCAAAAGGCTCCTGACTCTTTTGCCCTTGTTCCCATACAATCTGTTCTTCATAGGTCAAAGTGGTCTTTTCCCTTCTCTTCTCAAAACCCTGGTGGCTTTCCCTCTCCCCTGGAAGTCAGAGGCCTCAAGGTCCTGCACGATCTGCCCACCCTTCCTGGTACCTGCAGCATCATCTCCTACCCCTCTTCCCTCACTCTCTTTAACCATACTGGCCTCTTCCTCACACCTCAGGAATGCTTCTGCCTCAGCACCTTTACACTGGCTGTTCCCTCGCCTGGGACATTCACATCCTTCCTCACCCACTCCTTCACCTCCTCCAGGTCTTCCTCAGCGGTCACCTTCTCAGTGCCTTTTCCTGACGGCCCCATTTAGAATAGATACCCCTCCTCTGTGCACCCCTCTACACTGCTTTACAATAAAATCTATAAAATGTATTTTATTGATTTATCTGTGTATTATTTATCTCTCCACTAGAAGCTTCACAAAAGCAGGGATTTTTCTCTGTCTTGTTCACTGTAATATAGGAATGCAGCCATTAGTATCAGCACCCAATCACCAAGCTGACCTATATATCAAACTCATTTTTTTTAAATAGAAAAAATTTGGTATTCTGTAATTCATACTTGTGACATTGTTTTTCAATGTAGACATGCATGAAGTAAAAAGAATGAATCCCATTCTTCCCCATCCCACCGAACTCCAGCCTCCAGACATAATCAGTACCAGTGGTTCAATGTGTACTCTTTTAGATTTTTTTTCTAAGTGAGTACAGTCATACATACATACAAGGCAACATATTTTAATTTTCTTCATTTTTAAACTTGGCATCATTATCAACTTTATCATTCTAGGCATTTTTCTATATTAGTGCATGCTTGTATGTTTATATAAATATATTACTGTAATTTCTTTTTATTACATTGTCTAACTACACATAGTTTATTCATCTGTTGATGAATAATTAGGCTGTTTTCCAGTTTTTCCGCTGTTACAAAGAACAGGTTACTGAGCCTTAATTTGAGCTCAGTTTAAGGCCCTTATACACAATGAATAGAAAGTCTTCTATTTCCTGTTTGGGACAGAAGATTATGGTGGTTATAATTTTGAATAATAGTGTCCCTTTTTGTTTTATAAAAATCAAAATCCAGAGCATTTGGACTTTGAATAATTATTAGATAACATATGATCTTATATATATTGTTAAAAAAAAAAGAAGAAACTTAGGTCTGTACTTTCTTCATTTTCAGCTTGCTTCAATCTGTATATCTGAAAAGGTAGTTTTTATTTACATGGGGAAATTGGCCCATATTGTCAAATTGGCCAATATTTAAACAAAACAGTACACTTAAAACTCTGTTTTACTCTAGGACATAAAATGTCACTATAAGCTGTTTCTCTTTAAAAAAAACAAACAACAAAGAAAACAAAACCTAGGGCTCTTTCCCTCTTTGCTGACAAAGGCCTAACGTGTCTGAGAGAGTTGGGGTTCTGCTAGGTCATAAGGTCAAAACTCTGTTCTTCAAACCAAGAACTGCATGGGAAACATCCTCTGTAACCAAACTAGGGACATAATTCATATGTGTATTGAAGGAAAAAAAAACCCCATGAATAAGTGGGAGATCTTTTGCCATGTGTTTCGCATCTAATTTTCCCCAGTGGGTTGGGCTATCTTGGAAATCACTTGTCTTCACAGGTACTGTATGTAACCCATTGAAATAACTGAAGTTATGTCTCACAAGTACTTGAAGGAATAGAGGGTCAGCAGAGTCCACAGACCCTGCGTGTAATTTCTCTTCCTTCCAGCAAGATCCAGAAACAATCTGGCTGCCCTTTCCCTTTAAAATAACTGAGTTGCTGTATCAGTTAGCCAAAATGGGGATTTTTCCAAAAATACATTACAAAAGCAGCCAAGATTCTAACACTTACTAGATAAAGTCTTACTTTATATCCAGTTGCTACAGCTGAGCTGTCCAAGACAAGTACCATGCAAGCCCATATATCTAAGTTTTCCAGTAGCCAACTGAAAAGAATAAAAAGAACCAAATGAAGTTAATCATAATAATTTTATTTAACCCATTCCATCTTAAATATTGTCATGTCAACATGCAATCAATATAAAAATATGAAGTTTTTTTTTTTCTATATGACTTCAAAGCACATCTCTCTCAGTTTGAAGGCTAAATGTTCATTGGAAATACCTGATCTGATCATAACAGTTACAGTTGAAAAAGTAGATTCACAAGTGTAAGTTGTTACAAGTGTAAAGGTTTTGAATAACTGAACTGAGTTATTTAAATTTGAGTTTTAAAATATAAAGTAATTAAAATTAAGTAAAATTAAAAATTCAGTTCCTCAAGCATGCTAATCTAGGTGAAAAGTGTTGAACAGCCACATTTAGCTGATGGCTATGGTATTGGTCCCCGTAGGTCTATGGAAAATATTCTTAAATGGGATATATTCTTCATCAAATTTTATTCTTAAGGTTTATATAAATTACATATATATTTTATATATAAATTTATATAAAATTATATGTATATACATTTATGTTTATATAATGTATATATTTTATTTATATATAAACATAAACATTTTATTTAGGTCTCTTGGGGACCTTGGTGGTAGTATTTTTCTTATGACCTTTAAGAGGGATGTATTCTCGGCGTTGGTGTCTGAGATGTCTGATTCTTATTAACTTGACAGAGATACCACTCACTTGGAGATCGAGCCCTTCACTCTTCTTGGTGTGTGTGCTGGCCTCATCCCATACCCTCATCATAACCAGTCCCCGAGAAACACCTATCAGTGTGCCATGGGGAAACAAGCCATGGGTAAGATTTCCTTCTTGAACTTGGTTTATAAATATTTGGATAAAAGACTTAATCTTTATTCTTACTTTAGTGGTATTTAATGTTTGGCTAAGTCAGCCCTTGCTGGTACGTGAGTGTTACTAACTGTGGAGGGCTTACGGGTGCCCCTGCCATGTCTACAGTCTCTACAAGAAGAGAGAAAACCAATCTGAACTTATTTCTTTGACCAAACTGGGGATATATAATAGATGTCACAGAACGATGAGGGGCTAAGTAGAAAGAGAAAAGCTCTATGAAGTGTAAGTTGTGAGCCAGGAGAAATGGAAAAAAAGAGCCGAAAAACATAAGTTTGAGGGAAGAGCGGGAAAGGGAATAGAGCCACAGATGCACAGTGTGTATTAGAAGGTGTTCCTGATGGTCTGGGTGACGGTCATTGAACATGTCACATCCTTGCAGTTGTTCCTGTAGCTCCTGAAACGTCACACCAGTTTCCAAATTCCTTTTCCTTCCTTCCTTCTCTTCTAATTTATCTATTAGCCGTCCCTAGGACTTGCTGAGTATCACGGGTAGACCAGACGGTGAGGCTGGCACCTAAAAATGAAGGGGAGAGAAAGAGCCCTGTCCTCAAGGAGTTCACAGTCTAGTGAGAGAGCCCAACAAGTACAACTGTAGCTGAATGTATTTGGTAAATGCTGTCATGGACCAACAGCTAGAATCTTAGGGAAGGAGAGCAGAGAGGTCACTTGGGGTTAGAGAGTAGGTTGTTTCTGAAGAATACAACTGAATTGAGTCTTGAAAGACCCTGAGTATTTTTCATAGACATGGAAATATAAATGAGCATTGCCTGGGGAGCTTGGTGCTTTGGTCTGGCTGTTTCACATAATATGGGAACAGTGTATACTGGAGAGGTGCTGTAGATTAAGGAGTTTGGGCTTTATCTTGACGGTGATGCAGAGAGGATACCAGAGCAAAAAAAAAAAAAAAAAGTTTTGCTTACAAACTTTTTTTGAAATGTTTTTAAAAATCATTTAAGTCCTAGTAAGTTTAATTTATTTTCATATATGTCTATGATATTAGTTTCACTTGTCATTTCTGGTTTAAGGTATGCTACAGGGGGCTTTATGAAAAAACTAAAAGGTTTTTGCATTGCTTTGGGTAACACCCAGAATGCATTTAGCTTCTCAGTTACCAGCAATCAGCTGCAATTGACCATAGCTTGACAATTAAGGAATCCTACATCTCATCCCAGAATAAAGAGTGTGTATTTCTTTTCAAGTTTTTATATTGCCCTTTCGGTTGGCAAAACATGTTGTCCTGCAACCATTTACCTGAATGATGTAATGCCTGGATGGTTCAGAATAATTCCCAGTGGGAAAATCTAAACAGCGGCTCATCAATTTCGCCTTTCCCATTCATCCTCAGCAGCAGTGTAGGCTGATTTCCCGCGTGTGCTTGTGACTTGCTAACAAGTTGAAATATACAGTACTGAGCCCTGTGTGTCATGAAAGGGCTATCACTTCTATTGGGTTTACCAAACCATTTTGTTTCATGATGTGAATCCTGGCTGAAACAATACACCTTTTGTGAAGAACCTTCAGCAGAATTAACGGAAGACTAATCACTTCATCGCTAATGCCACTCTTTGGTTGTGTTTGAAGATGAAAACAGAAAGGGCTACGAATCTGTCTCCACTTGGTGAATCTTTTTTTTTTTTTAAATAAAGAAAGTAACTTGAAGGAAAGAAATATTTTTATTTTTGTAACTTCTACCTACCAAAAAAAAAAAAAAAGAAGAAGCAGCAGCCTTTATTTTGTGGCCATGAGTATCTGAAACGTTTCATTAGTTACCACACACAGTTAAGCAGGATCAGTGTGTACAGAAAGCCAATTCAGTGTCTGTAGAGTTCTTTTGTAGTTTTCTGTGTGAAGGTTTTTTTTCTCGTTTTGTTTTGAGTGTCATTTGCAATTCATTGTCTGTGTTTTCTGAGGTTGGTGTATTCAGCTGCTCTGACCCTGGGTCCTGCACATTTAGCTCCTTGGATACAATCCTCTGACGTTACTGCTGACGCTAGGAAGACAAAAGCCACTGAATATCTTAAGTAATAAAAAAAAGGCTTTGTTACTGTTTGTTATTATAAAACACCTGACTGGAAAGAAAAGCATCGAGATAAAAGTACATTCAAAGTTGGCACATTACATGACCACGTTTCTCTTTGGACACTCGAATAGCTGCAGAAGTACTGAGCGAGGTCTGTATGAAAAATCACAAAAGGAGCAAGGCCGGCAGAGGGAGAAAACCCACAGCAGAAACCCAGGTCTGTAAAGCAGACCTAGCACTTTGAGTCGGACTTCTCTGAGTCATTTTAATTCCACGCAGTCTTGGCAGCTGGTAACTAAAAGGCACACTATCCCATTTTAAGTAAGTGTGAGCCATTGCTAAAGACTACCTACCTCTCAGAGATTCTATGTGAACGGTCTGAAGTAATATTTTAGTTGCTGTTCATCCATTAGTCCATGTGGAAAGTGGAAGACAGTAGCCCGGAATTAAATCACTACATTTTCCTGCCACCCTGGAAGATTTGCTATCTACCTTTCACTGCCAACTGCCCGCCCCCAGTCAAGAGTGACGAAAGGAGAGAGTCATTTTTCTATCACTGCGAAGGAAACCAGGACGAGTGCAAAGCGCAGAGACCGAAAGCCTCGCCTTGTACATAAGAGAGAGCGCACTTCAGTAAACATGAAACACCGCAGAGGTGTTTCTTAAATCTAAGGTTTTTTAAGTTATTAATAAAGTGCAGGTTTCCACGTTCTGTCTTACTGTGCCTACTGAGAAACACCTGAGCTTCCACGGATACGGCTCTGTTGTGACAAGGTGCAGAGCAAGAAGCCAGGTAGACACGGATGGAAATGGCGAGGTCGCCAGGTCACTCAGCACTGCAAGTGAAAGCTGGGTATTGGAGCTGCACTGTAGGTACCTCCTGGCACCGGACGCCAAGTCCACAGGAGTCACGCTTTCATATCCTGTCCACTTTATTAGTTGGCAGTCCTCTAGTGAAACACTTTCTCCTGGTTAAAAGGATCTTTCAGTCACTATCAGCTCCGTTAATGAATATGTATCACATACCTCCCCTAGCCGTGGCCTCTTCCCAACCCCCCTTCACCTCCAAATTGCTGGGACTTTTTTTGTTTTTGTTTTTAAGCTCAGGAGCTAATACAGCTTCTGTTTTTGTTTTTGTCTTCAATAGATTCTGTTCCAAAGCAGATAGTTCCTTCTCTTGTGTTCACTTCTATAATAGGATGGGATGTCCTAGAAATACCCTAGAAGATTCTGAGATCTTAAAAACACATAATATACAAAGATTCTCATAAAATTTTGTTTCACTCTACATCTCCTTCCTTCTCCTATTTTATTCAGCTTTCTGTTTGAATTTTTTTTTTAGAAGATTTATTCTTTATCCATTTGATAGATACAAACTGAAAAGATGTCTTGGCCAAATTATCCCTGGCAATTGTATTTTAGAATTTCACTGTTGGTTCAAAAAAAAAATTAAAATCATTGTAGCTATTTCAGATATAAGATGATACGACATTTCCTGAGACTGGAAAGTTAATAATGAATATTTATGGAGATAGAATTACACTGTAGTTCAGCTTGTAGGGTGAGAGTTGGAGGCAGAACAGATGATAGTGCAGGGTCAAGGGGCGTATGTTTGTTACTACTAATGTTGTTAATTGCATTGTTAATGAACGTTGCCACTTACTACACAGATGATTTATACACGTTTCTTTTAATCATCATAATAATCCTGTCAGATAGAACACATACCTTTTTTGTTTCTGATAAGGAAACTGAATCCCATTTTGGTTGAGTAACTTAAAAAAGGTTACATTCTGTCTTCTGTGCAAGACATAATGTAACTATCTATAAAACTTGCGAAATTCTTCTCAATGGAAACTAACTTCTTTCCTCACTTTTCTCCCTTCCTGTCTATCACAGCCTACAAAGTGTCAGTGAGGATGTGGAACGGCTAAAACTCATGTCTCTTCCCTGTTAGACCGTAGAATATAAGCACTTTGAGGACAGGACTAGGCCTGTGTTATTTATTACTGTATGCTTGGTACCTAACAGAGTGCACCTCTGAAGGCTTAGTAAGTACTTAACAAATGTTTCAGCAACAAATTAATCTCTGGGCACATTAAAGTTGCTAAGAAATCAGGTGCATATTTTTGAAAAGAGTCTTTGAATAGAACTAAGTTGAAGAGCTTATACAGCTTGTTTTTAAGATTTGCTATAAAGCCACTGAAACAAAGACAGTATGATACTGATGTAAGGGTGGCTGTGTAGATCAGTGGAACAGAATCAAGAATCCAGAAATAGACCCACATTTCCATGGGCATTAAATTTTCACTGAGTGTGTCAGACAATTCCAAGGGAGAGGAAAAATCTTTTCAACAAAATAAAATACGTATGTGTATCTTCATAGAAATAAATGAGCATCAACTCCTTCCTTATAACCATACAAAAAACTAACACAGAATGGATCATAGCTCAGAATGTCAGAGCTAGACCCGTAAAATGTGTAGATAGAAATACAGGCAAAAGTCTAAATGACCTTGAATGACCTAAGTAAGATTTCTTAGAACTCAAAAAGCACAGGCTATGAAAAAGGTAAAAAATTAATAATTTAGACTTTTTCAAAGTTAAACTTTTGCTCTTTGAAAGACACTGTTAAGAACATGGAAGGCGTTAATCCACAGAATGGGAGCAAGTGTTGGCAGTGTATACATCTGATAACAGATCTGTGGCCGGTATATATAAAGAACTCTTCAATGATAAGACTACTCGGTTAAAAGATGGTAAAAATGAAAAACAGACACTTCACAAAGTAATAGGAATGACCAGTAAGCTCATGAAACTGTGTTCAATGTTATTAGTCGTTAGGTAAATGTAAAGGAGAACCGAGACCCCACCACATGCTCGTTAGAACACCTAACATGGAAAAGATGGACATACTGAGTGTCAGGAGGTGGAGCAACTAAAAAGTGCGCACACCGCTGATACAGATGTAAAAAGGTACAATACTTTGGAAAATTCTTAAGCAGTTTTTTAGGTTAACCGTACCCTTACCAAACCACCCAGAACTTTCACTCCTGTGTATTTACCCGAGAGAAGTGAACATACGAAGTCTTATGTGTGAATGTTCATAGCAGCTTTATTCACAAGTGCCCCAAACTGGAAACAATTCAAATATCCATCAGCAGGTGAACAGGTAAACGAACTGTGTAAACGTGCAGTACCGACGTTCTCGGTGATAGCAAAGAATGAACTATGATACACCACCTGGATGGATCTCAGAATCGTTATGCTAAATGAAAAAAGCTGCACAAGAGTCCACATTGCAGGATTCCATTTATATAAAATTCTAGAAAATGCAAACTGTAATGATAAGCAGCTGTGGCTGCCTGGGGTCAGGAACGGAGGGGATCTTCTGGGAGTGTCAGAAATGTTCTGGATCGTGATTGTGGTGGTGGTTTTTTACAAAGGCATACATCTGGCAGAACTCATCAATACGTACACTTCAAATGGGTAAAGTTTATTGTATTTAATAATGTTATTAAATTTAAGAAAAATTGGGCAAAGGAAGACAGAAAAAATAGTTAAATGCATAAAACTTCATCATCTTTTTTCAGTGTACATTTCCTAAGCTATTCCTCAGCTGTATGTATGCTTACTAACCTTTTCTCATCCCACCTTAAAATAAAAAACTTCCTCACTATTTTAACCTACATGAACATACCTTGCTATACCATCCTGTGGCCTCTTAAGAAAGTTATGATCAAGAAAATACGATTTTGTAAGATCATGTCCTGGGTAGTGAGGAAATGAGTCTGTAGTTATAACACTGAAGACAGCAGTTACAGCAAAATTGGACAGTGGAGGGAGAGCCCTGCTTACATGTATTCTCATCATGTTTGTCATTATGTATGTGCAGTGCCCTTTTTAAGGAAGCTGAAAATAGTAGGAAGCATCCTAGTCTGAGCGTGTGCTTCACCCAGACTAGTCTTTTAATTTCCGCATGACATTTTCTCAAAAAAAGCTTGCTAATTGGCAAAATAGTCATTCAGGATTTTTATAAAAACTATGGGGTATGATGGCATTTCGAAGTTTTATCATAGAGAAGTCATAGCTTATCAATCATGTTTTCACCAACACACCCATCAGTACTGCTAAAAACGTATATCTGTGTGTACTCCTACGAGTTCTTTAAAAAGTCTTTAAAGGAAATTTCTGATGCGATCATAAGCACCAAACATTCGCTGAACCATTTTGCTGTTCATCCATTCAGTGGTCAGGTCCGTTGTGATGCCTGAGAATTGCGTTCTGGGCCTGGTAGCACAATTTATAGCGGGATCCAATCTCTTTCACCATTGTTTCGAGGTGCAGCCATGAATGCTTCCCTGCTGCATAATAATGCTCGTCTCAGGTTTCAGAAGCTGTGTTTGGCAGCCTGGTGGGACATTGCCTGAACCCTTGTCTCAAGCTGGGTGAAGTATACAATTGCAGCTGAAATCTCAACATAAATTTTAAATGATTTCACGTAAAAGGACAAACTTGTTGTCAGTGAACTTTACCACGATCCAGGCCACAGTGATTTTATTTCCAAAACAGTACATGATCTATTACCAGGTATCACCCAGTTTATTAGTTGGCACTAAAATAACGTAAGATAATTGGCGGATTATAGTGTAAACTCAAGAAAAAGTTCATGAGATTCAGTTCAGCTGTTGTTTTTCAGCTGAATCTTGATAAATTTCCTGAGATTTAAGTACAAATATATACTGTCATAAAAAGTATAATGCCATTCAGTTTCATTTACTGACCTTTATTGAGCATCGGTAGTGGGCCCGGCGCTGTACTAGGTGTTCATACCTTACAGATTTCATTATTTCTTTCAGCAGTAATTGTCAGGGAGTACCATATCATGTTTGCTGCCTGAATAGGTTATTTTCATCCCTGAACTGAAATGACCATGGATTTCATGACATGACTACGAGAAAAGGTGAAGGAAGTTAAATACTGAGTTTTGGTTATCGGTTCATCTTAGAGCTTAACTCCATTAAATGACACTTAGGCATCTTGTGGTGTGTGGGTGGTGAGGATGTGTCACTGTGGAAGCATGTGCGAGAGAAAAAGAGACTGACGGCTCCCTTCTTAGCCACTCAAGGGAAAGGAAGAGATACCTGGGAGAAGTAAGGAGGCGCAGTAGCCCACACATAAGTCTAGTAGCAGGGCAAACATGAGTCCGCATTCTAAGGTCTCTGAGTGGGAGAGTGTATTGTATTCACAAGACCAGGAGAGTGAAACCCTTTTTTTGGTGCAAGTCTGTGTACCCCTCTGGGGAAAAGGGAGAAAGGATAAGCTTCTGATTTCACTTCCAGTTGGTAGTAACAACCTTCCAAGGTCCAGTCAGGTGGAAAGCCTGATTGCAAAGGACCTAAAAGCCTATACCTGATTGAACAGGACTCTGGATTCCTTAGGGGAAAGGACCGTGCCCTACCCCGTTTTATCTCCGGTTTGGGCACAGAGTAGGTGTTTATTCACTACTTCGTAAATGCAGAGTGAAGCAGATGAGTAAATCCACTCTTCTCTGCTTTCCCTTTCCTCCTTTCCCTTCCTTCCTGTCTTGTCCTTCCTTTTCTCCTGCTTTCTTTTTCATTTAGAACTTTTGTAATGGCTGATTTCTTTTTATGGAATGTATCTGTTTGTCCTACTCCATAAACTCCTTGCCTGTCAGCACTGGGCATGGTTTCTTTCTTTTTCTTTTTTTTAATAATAATATGTTAGTCACCATACAGTACATCCTTAGTTTTTGCTGTAGTGTTCCATGATTCATTATTTGTGTATAACACCCAGGTGCTCCATGCAATATGTGCCCTCCTTAATACCCATCACCGGCCTATCCCAATTCCCCACCCCCCTCCCTCTGAAGCCCTCAGATTGTTTCCCAGAATCCATAGTCTCTCATGGTTCATTCCCCCTTCTGTTTACGCCCCCTTCATTCTTCCCTTCCTTCTCCTACTGATCTCCCTGCTATCTCTTATGTTCCATAAATGAGTGAAACCATATGATAATTGTCTTTCTCTGCTTGACTTATTTCACTTAGCATAATCTTCTCCAGTCCCGTCCATGTTGCTGCAAATGTTGGGTAATCGTTCTTTCTGATGGCTGAGTAATATTCCATTGTATATATGGACCACACCTTCCTAATCCAGTCATCTGTTGAAGGGCATCTCGGCTCCTTCCGCAGTTTAGCTATTGTGGACAATGCTGCTATGAACATTGGGGTGCATATGGGCCTTCTCTTCACTACGTCTGTATCTTTAGGGTAAATATGCAGTAGTTGCATTGCTGAATTGCAGTAGTTGATCCAATGGCTGGATCATAGGGTAGCTCAATTTTTAACTTTTTTAAGACCTCCACACTGTTTTCCAAAGTGGCTGTACCAACTTGCATTCCCACCAACAGTGTAGGAGGGATCCCCTTTCTCCACATACTCTCCAACATTTGTTGTTTCTTGACTGGGTGTGGTTTCTAACAACCTTCCCGGAGCAGCTGGAAATGGGTCCGCCACATAGGAGAACTGAGTACAGAATTGTTGGCTTACCTGCGAAATTAACCAGGGACGCTGGTAATTCCTAAAATGGGGTCAATTGTATACATCCAGTAGGTTGAAGTTACTTAGGTTAGAATACCTTGGGTGTGATTTTTCTTCTTTGTAGAACTTTTAACATTACCAAGAAAAAATGCTTTTACATGTTGGTAGGTGTGGTGAGAGTATTGCTTTTGAAATGTTTAACCTGAAGGTTTTCTTCATGTTAATTAGTGAAAATAATGCGGGTTTCTTTTTTTTTTTTTCATCTCTGTACTCATGGCTACCTAATTATTTGACATAATAGAATGTTGCATTTTGCCTTCTCCAATATCAATGAAGGGACCATTGGATACAACCAGCGGAACAGAATCGACACTCTCATGTATCTGCTGGCATACCCACAAAAACCCATGGTGAAAACAAAGACCATTGAGCTGATAGAATTTGAGAAACTGCCAGCAGGACAAAACGCGACGGTGGCCGTGATGAGTTACAGCGGCTACGATATTGAAGATGCCCTGGTTTTAAACAAGGCCTCCTTGGACAGGGGTAAGAGGGTTTTCAGAGCCTGACGCTGGAGGCGGTCTGTGCAGAATTAGGTATGAGGGGGAGCCTGGGTGGCGCAGTCGTTAAGATCTGCCTTCGTCTCAGGGCATGATCCTGGAACGCGTGATCCCGGCGTTCCGGGATCGAGTCCCACATCGGGCTCCTCCGCTGGGAGCCTGCTTCTTCCTCTCCCACTCCCCACCTGTGTTCCCTCTCTCGCTGGCTGTCTCTCTGTCACATAAATAAATAAAAAATCTTAAAAAAAAAAAAAAAGAATTAGGTATGAGGACAATCTGTTAAAAATCCCCTGCTGTCAAAATGGTAATGTCGGTTTCAAGTGATTTTGAATTTTATAACATACAAACAGGAGGCGGGTAGGTTTCGGTGTTGACTTTTTTTATGAATATTACATAGAGGTAATTTATTAACTGAATTACTAAATGTGTTTTTTTTTTCCTTTGTTATTTTACTCTATTGGTGATTTGAGACAGTTCCTCAACAGAAAACATGCAAGAGTTTGTTTATTTCCTAGCAGGAATTCTCGTAAGTGAAATATGGCCTTTGAATCTGTCTAGTTATATGTTCAGCAACAAACTGAAAAGGCAGTAGCAGTATTTCTGTGTTAAAGGGGATTTCTTAAAATGGTATGTCTCAACCCCATAGTGTTCATACCTTTTTGTTAGCAAAACGCTAGAAGTTAAAAACACACAAACACTTAAGAGTTTTTACACAACCCTTTGTCCGTTTTTTGACAGTTTACTTTTGCAAGTCACCACTTCATGGTTTGTACCCGTCACCTGACCTGAAGCCTGACTCCTCTCTTCATAATCTGTTTCTCTTTCTCCTCCCTGGCATACCCACTCTGCCTTCCCCTTCACTCTTTGTAGTTGCTAGGCAGCCATAATAGTACTCCTAGACATGTGTCTTTGGCATTAATGTTGGCTGCACTTAATTTATGCCTCTTTTTTTCCTCCAAATGACAACAGCCATGCTTTAAAACTAGATGTTTTCCTTTCTGATTAACTGGTAACGTTTATGTGGAAATCTGAAGACTTTGTGATATCTGTCAGAAACTGCACAACACAATTTAATGATCTGAGTTTACTGTCCTCCAGCTTTTCAGCTATCACCTGTAAATAAAATGTCCATTTACGCTTAGAGGAAAACACTTCTTGATTTCAGGCAGTTCATATCCCCGTTGCACTCCTGCACGTTGCAGTTAATGGCCATTGTATGGAATTTCAAGATCATGTAATGTTTCCAAAGCAGCTGGCTCTCTGAGCGGAGTTTGTTACGGCCGCACACAATTTACTAGGAGCCACACTAACATCTTCATCTACCGTCCAGATGTAGAAACTGGTTATTTCATCACCTGGTCACCTTTGTATTTTAAAAATTACATTAGAGCACCACGGTTTTATGCAGATATCTACTTTTTCCTGATTTTTAAGCTCCCACTCTCAGATTTCTTGTAAGAGTTCTGCCTTTGGTGGAGAATCGTCAGTGAAGGATTTTACAACCATGCCTTCATCTCATCAGGAGTAGCTGGCGTTTAACCCCGAGCCACTTTCCTATTGCAGTGAACTCTGACGTGGCTCAGTATATCCTGGGGAGATGAGAGAGAAGCCAGCTTAGAATAAGTGCTTGGCCAAAGGAAGAAAAAGGAAAAAAGAAAGAAATGCAGTCTCAGAATCATGGGAGATGATATTTAGTGCTGAAGGGTTGACAGCTCTTCTGGGCAACTCTACAACTGATGAGTCTTCGTGTGGGATTCAGTGCTGGAAGTTCTTGCTCCATCGAAAGGTTTCCTTCTGTTCGTTTTGCTGATCTTTCATAATGTTTATTTAGCTTGTTAGTTGGTGTCCAGACTTTTCCCTCATCCACTAGATAAATGTGATCTAAAAATAGAATCAGAAAAAACTCTGATCTTCAGGGCACAGGCACACGATTTCTCCCCTTAAAATCATTTGATTGCAGCTGCTTCTCATTTTCTTCTCTGGAGAAAAGTTACTCTTTTGTTTCCTTGTTTGGGACTTCCTCTGAATGCCAAAATTAGAAAAAGGAACATTTTTCAGAGCAGGTTAGCAGAGGTGATGCACCAGAAGGATGTGTAGGAAGAATCGTGGCTGATCTGTGGATTTGGCGTTTTACCTCTGCCACCAACTTGCTGGGTGACCTTGGCCATGCCACTTCCCTGGACCTCATTTTGTAGCACTCGTAGCACTCGTAACACCTGTAGATGGAGGGGTAAGCCAGGGTGTCTGGGGACCTTTCCAGTTCCCGTGTTCTGTGGCTCTGGGCTCCAAAAGAATCACAGCGACGCTCCGATTTCTCTCGCCTTCCTCCGGTGTGGCGGGGTATAGTCCGTGCTGACACGTGGTTGTAGAGATGCCAGTGTTTATATGGACAGTGAGGGGGAGCCCTGAGCCAGTTCTTCAGATGATCAGATCGTTATTCGGCCCATCCCGGATTATCCAAATGTAGAAGGTGTTTGGGGGTGCGGGTGTTCACTAACACAAATCTGTGTTTCTCATAGTCCTGTTGGTGGCTCTGGTTTCATTGTAGGCTTCGGGCGTTGCCTTGTATATAAAAATGCTAAATGCACACTGAAGCGCTATACCAATCAGACCTTTGATAAGGTGATGGGGCCCATGTTGGACGCTGCCACAAGGAAACCCATCTGGAGACACGAAATTCTAGATGCGGATGGTATTTGTTCTCCAGGTAAGAGCCTTTTGTAAGAAAGCATTTATAGATATACTTTTTGAAATATAAAAGTTATTCAGCAGTATTTCTGAAAATTTGGTGAACAGAGAAGAAAAAAGATAACAACTTACAAAACCATTTTCTAACTCAGTCAGTATGGTCATTTTTTTTAAGGTGTTTTTTAAATTTTAGCACACAGCAGGGGGAGGGGGAGGGGCAGAGGGAGAGGGAAAGCTTGTCCAGCGGACTCCCTACTGAGCACAGACACCGACACAGCCTTGATCTCATAACCCTGAGATCATGACCTGAGCCGAAGTCAAGAGTTGGACACCCAACTGACTGAGCCACCCATGCGCCCAAGTGTGGTCCTTTTTGATGAATTTCCCTTCCAGTCTGTTTTTCTGTGCATACATTTCTACATAGTAGTGATCCATCCTAGCTATAATTTTTTTCTTAAAATTTTGAATCACAGAAGAGCAACTTTAAGGAATTGTTTAGAATAAGGCCATGTCCCTACTCTGCACTGGCATGTCATCATTTGTGCATTTAGCTTAGACTGACTTTATTTGAATCTTCTTCCTCTAAAAAGTGTGACTCCGTTATAATTACAAACTTTAATGAATTTTGTTGATGCCGCCCGCAGCGTCTTACAGGCCAGTGTAGGAGACTGACATTGACCAAAGGATCACATGTGAACCTATGTCCAATCACAGCCAGGTTAAGGAATCCTACAAAGAGCTATGAGGGCATTTGATGGCAAGAGGATCTGACCTCGGCGGGAAGTAGCCTTCCCTAAGGAAGTGAGCTGAGATCTGGAGGATGAGTGGAGTTCACTAGTGAATAGGGGAGGAGAGTGTGTTCTGAGCAGTGGGAAGGGCTTGTGTGACTATTAAGCTGCAGGACTTGATAGTTAAAACTTCCAAAAGGCCGGTGGGAGTGTGGCTCATGAGGATAGTATAGGGGAGGGTGCTAAGCGTGAATCTAGAGAGAGAAAGGGAGGGGCAGGACCCAGACACAAGGCCTTGCAGCCGTGCTACTATTTTCATTATGATCCTAAAAGCAATGCTACGATCAGATATGCATTTTGAAATGATCATTCTTTTTTTTTTTTTCCAAAGATTTTATTTATTTATTCGACAGAGATAGAGACAGCCAGCAAGAGAGGGAACACAAGCAGGGGGAGTGGGAGAGGAAGAAGCAGGCTCATAGCGGAGGAGCCTGATTGAAATGATCATTCTGATCACAGTGTGGAGAGAAGAATAGAAAGGGGCCGAAACAGGGGAGACCAGCAGAGAGCTCTGGCAGCAGAGCCGGTGATGGGAGCCGCCGTGAGGTGGAGAGACGGGCTGTGTCGGGGAGGATGCTGGGAGGGAAAATCCACAGTACTCGTCGGGGCGGTGCACAGATGGTGAGTCTGCGTCTGCTGTGGCACCCACGGCCACGCGGCGCACGGCTTCCTGTCCTCCTTGCTGCATTTGTTTCTTGCAGAATTTCTTTCTCTCTTAACCTGGGTTGTGTGGCCGGGAACATAGTGCTGTGAAGTACTGTAGTAGTTGGCCTTTGAGCTTATCAGGAAGAGGTGCAAAGAGAGGTTGAGAACAGCAAGAAAATCAAAGAAATGTTTTGATTTCCTCATTGTCCAAGTTAAGTTGGTTGAAATAACTATTAATAAAAGTAAGTGGCCCAGACTTGTTCTAACACTCTAAGAGATCTGTGAAACTGCCACTTATTGGGGCACCTGGTGGCTCAGTCGGTTGAGTGTCTGACCCTTGGTTTTGGCTCAGGTTTGGCTCGTGATCTCAGGATCACGAGATCGAGCCCCACGTCGGGCTCTGCTCAGCACGGAGTCTGCTCAAGATTCTCTCTTTCCCCCTGTCTGCCCTTTCCCCCATTTGCACACGCGTGTACACTCTCTCTCACTAAAATGAATGAATAAATAAAATCTTTTAAAAAATAAAATTGCCACTTACTGACGTGAAGTTTCTATTGTTAGTATGGTCCCCCAAATCATTTCCTGATTTTTTACATGCTGTGTGCTGATCTGATTTTTCACATGGGCTTGCACAATCGTAGACGAGTCCTATTGAACTCTAGCATGCACTGTGTCGGCTGTTTCCTTCCTTGTGTGCATTTTGTGGACCAATCTAATCACCTGGTTGTATGCCCCAATAATGTTCATATTCCACAGAGACAATAACAACTGGGCTATAGTTCCTTTCTCTTTTTCTTAGGTGAGAAGGTGGAAAACAAACAAGTGCTCGTGAATAAGTCCATGCCCACAGTAACTCAGATTCCTCTGGAAGGAAGCAACGTGCCACAGCAGCCCCAGTACAAGGACGTGCCCATCACGTGCGTATTGGTTGTGCCTCGGAAATACATAGGAAGATTCAAAAAAGAGAGAGAGAAGGGCTAGGGGAAATTAGAAGTCATGTCTTGGAGGGTTAGAGAGTAGAAATTGCAATTTGGGATAATGATAGCTGTCATGTGAAGACAGCATGGCATGGAAGAAAAAAACTCGGCTGTGGAATCGTGTAGGCCTTCCAGCCTGGGGCTGAGTTGGGGGTCAGATAGGCAGGGGTTCTAGGTTGAGGGAACAGTGAGGTGAAGGCCCCTTAGGCAGAAGAACACCTGGGTTTGGAGGACCAGCGTACCCTGCTGGGATGAGGTTGTGCAGTACTCGGAAATTCATTCGGTAGAGGGTGATATGATCAGATTTATGCTAAATAAGTAAGTAAGTAAATAAATAAATAAATAAAACGCACTGACCACAGTGTGGCATCACCACCATACTGGACGACAGCTGGGTTTTAGTACTGGTTGTATTGTAGGTTACCTCACATGGATGGCGCACTCAAACTCTTGGGCTCAGTTTGTTCATCTGAACAGTGAAAGAGTCATGCTTGTTAATCTCCAGATGTCCTCTGGGCTCTCAAATATAGTGAAATACGAGACTTCGTGAGATGAGCAGTGGGCCAATGATAGCAGCTGCACTGTGGCATACAAGCAAAACTAAAAGAAGTAACAAGCTACTTAATCTAGCCTGAAACTGAGTTAATTCAGTTCGTGAGGTGGGCCAGGGCGTGACATAGGAGAGCTGGATTCCTGGACGGTGGAAGGCAAATCATTCAACACACAGCTGAGGTCTGCTCTGGGCCAGCCACGGTGCCACTTGTACCGGGGACGCGGAGCTGAAAGAAACCACAGGCCTTGCCTGCAAGGAGCCACATCTAGTTAGCAAAGGCCTACAAACAACACACACAAAAGTACGGGGAATATCATGATCGTCGTGGCTTAATTGAGAATGTTCCCTGTACCAGTTACTGTTCTGGGCATTTTACAGGTGTTAGCTCATTTGTTCTCACACCACCCTCTGAACCAGGCTGTCTTAATGGCCTTGTTTGAAAGACACAGAAACAGGTTAAGTAATTTACCAAGGTCACACAGCTACAAATGGCAGTCAGGATTTGAACTCGCGTGTTTTGGCTTCAGAGCCCAACTCCTGCCCACTGTGCTAGGTGCTGCTTACTGTGGGTGCCATAGATTTGTCTGTGGAGTGGGAGCACAGGGGTAAAGTGGGCCCTCCACTTAGGGGAAGGGTCAGAACCCTTGCACCCAATCCTACAAAACAAAAAGCTGTTTCAGAATGACAGAGGTGGTTATGCTAGCTGGTTTTCTTCCTGTCCTGGAGGAAGAGATCTTTTTTCCTTTTCAAAAGCTTGCCCCTCCTCCTCTTGGGTTCTTCATTTAATCTAGTCTTTTAGGGACGTGACTGTCATTTTCTCTTCTGTCCTTCCATATCTTCAACCAGTTTTCTATCGATTTCCTTCCCTACAGGCTAGAAAGTGTGCTCACATATTTCTTATCTTTAAAAGAAAATGAAACCGTCCTTGGGGCTCTATGATCCTTCCAATCTGCCAGTCTTGCTCTTCAAGCATCCCGTTTCCTTGTCTGCAATAAGGGAGTAGCCGTGTGTGAATAATGTATGTGATGTGGGTTACATTGCCTTATGCCTGCCTCATCATAAGTGTTCAGTAAATGTTAGCCATGTCAGACTAGGACTGTAAAAGGGAAATTGTAACCTTTGAATTTAATGTTGAAAAACAAAAGGCACATTTCAGAGTCCAGAATGGCAATATCAAAACATTCTGTGGTTGACATTAAATAAAATATGGCCTATGAGCAATAGGTTCACAAAGGGCAGTTTGAAAACTGTTTTGGTGACTTCCTCTTAATATTAGCTACAAAGGGGCAACGGATTCATACATCGAAAAAGTGATGATCTCTTCAAATGCTGAAGATGCTTTTCTGATCAAAATGCTGCTGAGACAGACCAGGCGTCCAGAGATTGGAGACAAATTCAGCAGCCGTCATGGGCAAAAAGGTAAATTGTGTCGTTCCTCAACTTGTTTATAAAACTGAAAATAGTATTTATTAACCACATACATGAGAAATGTTGTATGACCTTCCCCTGTTAAGAAAATTTAGTCCGTTGGAAAAATTATTACATTTTATCAAAATTATGCCTGTTTTATCTCTTAGGTTAACCTGTTTATATTTTAATGGCATTGAAAAAATGTACCGCAAGATTGCCTCTCTTTGCCTTTGTTTCATTCTTTTGCAACTGCTCCCCCAGGTTATAATCATGAGTCCATTCTAGATGAGGTACCTACTAAAGTATAGGTAGCTGTTTGAAAAAACAAATAGCAACACCTGTTCTTCATGGAAGGTGCATATTTGCAGTACTGCTTGTTGGGCCGCAGTATCGTGGGATGTCCGCACGAGGAGGTGCCTCTGGGCCCTGTGTGGAGCCGTGAGCCAGTGTGGACCGTGGGTGTCAGGCAGCCAGGCTGAGGTACCGGCCGGCCGGCTGCGGAGTATATTTCAGCCCAGGCCTCCTGACGCCGGTGCAGCGCCCTGCCGGCTGCCCACCGGTCCCTTGCCTGGGTGAGTTTCTCCACCTGATCCCGCTGGTGAGCCCCACTCCTTGCTGGTGGTTGCCGATGAGTTCTCATGCATCCGTGGCTTTGTTTTGTCTTGTTTTTATCTTCAAGAAACAGCACTGTGTCGCTACTGATTAACTCATTTTCAGTAGGGTCCCTTTTAGTGTCTATCTCACGTTTCCGAATGGAACGCTGGCCCCGGAGGTTGAACTGTGTCTGTGTCTGCCATTTAACTAGTTTAAGAGCAGCAAGAGCAGCTAACACTTTCGTGGCACTGACTGCGTGCCTGGCAGTGTTCTCTGTACTTTCCGTATACTGACGCGTTGGCTTCTCGCACGGTCCTGGGAGGTCAGGGCTGTTTTCATCTGCATCTTACAGATGAAGAAGCAGAGGCACAGTGACATGAGTGGCTTGCCCGGTGTCCCCAGTCGGTGGCAGAACTGGTTTTTGAACCCTAGCAGCCTGGCTCCGTGATCACTGGATCACAGACGTTGGTTGTCATGCCCTCTGCTCTCCAACTCTGTGTCTCTTCTTTACTCATAAATTCCAGTGCGATGTCTTCTTGATTTTAATTGATTGGTCAAGATAGTTGCCTGTTATGTTCTTGCTGATTTCAACTTTTATTTGCTCTAAGCAAGTATATAAAATACTACTATTTGTTTAGTCAAATGAATAGAGCCGTAGTTGTCATTCCTTCCATCAATGAAACTGTTCCAGACTAAGATAACTGTTTCATGAAAAGCACCTTTAGTTCAGTTGACAGACACAAGATTATTTTAGCCTGTCTGTTTCTTATTTTTAAAAAATGGATTTTATTCATGTGAATTTGACACTTCTCCTTCATGCGATTCCCTAAGATGCTAACTCTTGATACCGTTTCAGTGTTTGTAAGCATTTCTTGAGAGTCTAATGTTTTCTACTACTTACCAGCGAAAATCAAACTCTCTGTACTGAAACTCTTTCTCCCTCTCTCTGGTCTAAACAATTGCTGAGATGTACTCCTGAGTCACTCTGGGGTAACCCCATAATCTTGTTCACAGCCTCTACTTTCCTTGAGCTGTTCCTGCATAAGGGCAAAGCTTGACACTCTTCTTGTAAAATGTTGGCACTGGGTGTGTTACAAGAGTGCACACTCTAAGAGAAGGTCCCCACTCTGAATCCGTTTATCAACTTCAGATATCCCAAGTTGTCATTTATTCTACCGGAGTGTTGTGCGAAGAGTGGAAGGCTGGCAGACATTTCAGTGATTAGGCACTGTGTCCTAACTCCACGAAACTTGAGGACAGGGATCATGTCGTTAAATTTTCGTGAAGCCTGATAGAGACTTTCTCATGGAGGGTACCTAATAGGTAGTTGATAACGGTTGAAGATATGAATAAATTGAAGGTAGGAAAGTGAGACAGATTGGGTACTCTTGATGGATTGATTTTACTCAGGTTTTCATTTATACATAATATTTGAGTGTGTATGTGTGTAGTGTAGACAAAACAGTACTTTTGAAAATGAGAAACTCACTCGTTAGTAAGCTGCTGTCAATACAGACTTCTACAGGTACAGGTAAAACGTCAGTGGGTCTTTGTGCTCTGACATTTTTTCATACTATTAATATGATAGGGATAATGTTCATTGACAGAGGGGGGTTTCCAGTCTGCAGTGGTCTGAAAGAGCAGATTTTGGAGATCGGTTCAACCTTAGTGGGGCTTGACTTGTACATCTCTCTGAAACAGACAGAAGCCCTCCTGGGCTTAGGTGACCTTTCACTTGTAGTGAGGAGTTTATCTCGCTAGTTTTCGTTTCCAGATGGCTTTTAATCCAAGGATGAAAACCTTCTGATTAGCCTTGATTCCCTTGATACCCCCTTCTCTTACAGCTTCATCAGATTTATTGAAAAGATTGGGGGGAAACGGGCAAACAAAAAATAAGTAGTGTAAGCCTTAAGAGAGTGATGGAAGGAATGATGTAGGACCCGTACCTGAACATTATTTTTGTTTCTTTTAAGTATGGTTTTTTTAATTAAATAATAAATGCACATGGTTTAAAAGGTCAAATAGTACAAAAAGGGGGATTTGAACTGAGAAAAATATCAATCCCTGCCTTTTCTCCAGTTCTGCTTCCCAGAAGCAACTTCTTCTCATTTTTACCTTCGTATTTCAAAATAATATTTTTAAGCAGCTATATAGTCATTCATCCACTTTAGAGATTACCTGTTGATTTTCTGTTATGCTAGGGACTAGCACTTCGCTGCCTTTCTTTCTCACTCCCCACCTCCATTCCCTGCACAGATTCATCATAATTTAGGGTTACTTAATTATTTAAATTGCATTATTGTGACCACATAAATATTGTTCACCCCTAAACCAAGTAGTTGAGTGCATTTTTTCTGTTGCATAACTGTACTTTTTCAGAAGTTAATAATTACCTCGTTTTAAAGATTTGCTTTATTTTCTTATTCCTGTTACCATTCTTCTATACCATCAACAGCCTCTCAACACGATTTCCCACATGATCAATGGTCTGTTAGGGCCATTCCCTGCCCCCCCCCAACCTCCTCTACAGCGCCCCCATTCTTTCTGCTCCCCACACTGCAGTGGTTTTCCTCTGAGCCCCAGCTTTGCAGCCAGTGTGTTCAGAACGGATCCCCACAGGCCACAGGAGCGCAGGGCAGAGCCTGGCTCATCAGAGGCCCCAAACAGCCTCATCTCATGGGCTCCAGAAATATTTTTAAGACTTGGTTAGAAAGTACTCTGTATTAGTTTGCTATAACCAAGTACCACAGACTGAGGGCTTAAACAACAGAAATTTCTTTTCTCACAGTTCTGGGGGCTGAAGTCCAAGGTCAAGGTCGTGGCAGGTTTGGCAGAAGCCCTCTTTCAGTGGCTTGCAGGCAGCCATGTGGTCCCATGAGGTGTGCCCTCACGCAGTCTTTTCTCTGTGCACCTGTACCCTGATGGCTCTCCCTCTTCTTACAAGGACACCAGCCATATTGGATTAGGGCCCACCCTATGACCTCATTTAGCCTTAATATCCTCTTTAAAGACCCTGTCTCCAAATAGGGTCACATTCTGAGGTCTTCTTGGGGTTAGGACTTCAACATAGGAATCTAGGGGTAGGGGACACATTCCGTAAGGCACTCTAGCTCTGCTCAGTGGTAGTCATTTATGAAATTCCCATTTGAGCCTGTTTCTTGGCTTGTCCCATGTCATCCCCAGTCCCCACCCCCTACCACAGTGGAATAGTCTGTTCATTTAATTGCTGAGAAAGGATGCACAAGAGGTAAATTTTGTAAAATTGTGTATGTTTGAACATGTTCTATCCTCCTACTTGATTTATCCTCTGGTTGGTTATAGAATTCTAGATTGAAAAATTCTTTTCTCTAAGGATTCTGATGACATTACTGCATTATCATCTGGATTCCATTTTACATTATTCTTACTGATCTCTGTGTGTGTGTGCGCGTGTGTGTGTGTGTGCGCGTGCACGCACCCTGTTTCACTGTCTTTCCCTTCCTCCCTCTCTCACTTCCTCCCCCCCACCCCCGAAAGCTTTTACTATCTTTCTTCTCTTCTTGGAATTCTGAATTTTCATTCCTTGACCTAGGAAATCAGGTACCTTCTTTTCTGGAAGTTCAAGTTCCTTCCATTTTCGGACATCCTCTTATATTATTTTGTTGATAATTTCCCTTCATCATGTTCCTTGTACCCTCATTGTCCATTTCCTTATCTTCTTGATTTTCTTTGTAGGAGTTTTGATTTTTATTTTCCAGATTTTTTTACCCTATTATATTTTAATTTCTAATTAAAAATTTAAATTTAATTTATAGTCTTTTTTTATAGCCATGAATGTATATTTTTAGTATTATTTTTAGTTTTAGTTTTTTGGGTTTTTTTTCTTTTCAGCTTTCTTCTATTCCTAATTATCTATATTTCTTGAGAGGTTTCTTCCCCTCCTGTGTGTTTTAGGGTCTGATTGTCATTGTTGGGAGCTTTCCTGTAATACCTGGTATACCCATGAACCCTAAAAAGCAATTGGAAGGTTTATGGCCCAGGAATAGAATTTGTTGACACTGGGCCATGACTGTAGGGGGATCAGGCTGCCAGTCAGTTTCTACATAGTAAGATCTTTCTAACTTCTACTGGAAGTTTGGAGTATTTAAGGGACAGTTTTAAGACTCAGCTGACCTTCAGGGATCCAGATAGGGGCAGGGGGCTAGGCCCACTTTTTAGTGCACAGACTTTCATCTAATTCCGCGGTATCAGGCTGGCTGCTCGTGCCACTATCTGCTGTGCTTTCTTGGGTATCGGGGTCACTGTGGCTCAGTTTCTCAAGTAAGGGTTGGGGAAAAAGTAGTTTCCTGGCTGTACAGGGTAGGGAATAGAAAGTCAGGGCTCAACGATTTTTTTTGGGGGGGGACATAAATAGATCTTTATTTTTTTATTATATTATGTTAGTCACCATACAGTACATCCCTGGTTTTTGATGTAAAGTTCGATGATTCATTTGTTGCATATAACACCCAGTGCACCATGCAATACGTGCCCTCCTTACTATGATTTCTTATTCAGACATTTATTTCTACGGATATTAAGTATCTTCTAAGTGTCTAGTACTATTCCAAGCCCTGGTAATAAGCAGTGAACAAAACAGACAAAATTCCAGTCCATGGGGGAGTGACATTCTTGTAGGCAAGAGAGATAATAATACGCTTTGAGATAAAATAAAAGGGGAGAATAGGAAGCATGTGGGGGGAAGGCATGTGGTCAGTAGTTGAAATTTTGGGTACAATTGTGGAGGAACTGCACCTTCTTGAAAAGGTGGCATTGAGAGAAGTAAGGGAGCAGACCCTCCCTGGCCAAAGAGCACTGGAGGCAAAAGGAAGGCCTGGGGGCCAGAGGCCCGACCAAGAGTGATGGAGCTGGAGGACCCTCCGGGGGGCTGCACACCAGGGTGGCTGGAGCAGAGCCAGCAAGCGCTGAGTCGTCAGAGCCACTCTGTGAACTTTGGCTTTTACTCTGAGTAAGATGGACAGCTGCTGGAGGAGTCCGAGCAGATGAGAGAGGTGATGTGACTTACTAAGGCTACAGTGATGAAAACAGATTGGGGGGTAAGGGAGGGGCATGGTCCCAGCCAGATTCTCTTACCGTAACCCAGGCCGGAGTTGGTGGTGAGCGGGAAAAGCATGATGATGGGGAAATAGTGAGAAGGGATCAATCTGGACAAAGTAGCACCCACTGGGATTGCTCATGGCTTGGGGTGACTGAGCTCTACGCCTCATCCCGCTTTTCATCATACTTTGTCTGTTTCCTGAGGTTGGAGGGGGTATGGGGGGCATCAGTGCGCAGCTCTGTGCTTCTCTGCAGGCACTTGGGTTTATCTTCCTCCTTCTGCTAAGCCACTTACTGTTCTTTACTTCTCAGCTTTCCCCTCTATATCATTATCTCTTGCCTATTCTTTTTCTTATAGGTTTATACCTTAATTTTTTTCAAGTCTAGTGTGAGGTTTGGAGAAGGAGTGGAGCTAAGCATAGGTGTTTCAGCGGCCATGTTTACTGGAAACCCCTGTGTCTGCTCGACGCAAGAGTGCTTAGTGTGCTTGGGGTTTTTTACTGCAATTTGTAGAACTAAAGTCAAAATGATTATTATTTCTAGATTAACAAAAGGTGAGAGGAATATTTAGAGCACCAAACTTTTGTGTGCTGACTAGAGCACAGGCTTCTTGGTTTCATTGGCTATGTCAATCATTTCTAATATTGAAAACTAACTTTAAAATATTTAAAGTTCACACACTGAGAATTTTGACCTAAATGTAACAATCATCATAAGTGTAGTCTAGATCCATCTTCCTGGAATAAGAATTCTCTTAGCTTGGGGCGCCTGGGTGGCACAGCGGTTAAGCGTCTGCCTTCGGCTCAGGGTGTGATCCCGGCGTTACGGGATCAAGCCTCACATCAGGCTCCTCTGCTATGAGCCTGCTTCTTCCTCTCCCACTCCCCCTGCTTGTGTTCCCTCTCTCGCTGGCTGTCTCTATCTCTGTCAGATAAATAAAATAAATAAATTCTTAAAAAAAAAAAAAAGAATTCTCTTAGCTTATCTTCGGCAGGTTGCTTTCCACCTTGTGTGTGGCTGGTGAGGGGAGCCCCTGCTGCTTTCCAAGGCAGCCTGCTCTATGGTGGCACCGTTGTGATGGCTCTGTGGAGCCTGAGCGCACTTCTCTCTAGCGTGCACCCGCCGTCCCGCCCTGTTCCGGGTGGCTCCTGAATGGACACCTTCCCCTTGTCTTCATGGCTGCCCTCTGTGCAGCATTTAAAGAAGGCCTTCAGGTTGGGAAAAAGTAGAACAAAGAGGTAGACGTCTTGAGCCCTAACCAAATGAGCTGTTTCATCTCTTTATGCCTTGGTCTCTTGTCTTTGAAATGGGGACAGTTTCCTAGTTGTCACTGGGATTAAAGGAACTGGTATGAGTGAAGCAGTGAACCCCGTGTCTGGTGCACAGCCAGCAGCTGGTAAAGGCAAGCTGCTGCCGTTAGTTCCGTCCCAGGTCCCTTGCAGACCAGGCAGGAAAGGAAGGCTTGGAGCCTGGGTGAGTTGGAGGCGGGCGGGTCCTGTGAAATGGGTGGGCAAGTCAGCGGGGCTTGTTGAACAACAGGAACAGAGAGGAAGGAGGCCCTGTGCCTGGTTTTAAGCTTGGTAAGGGAGGACAGCAGTCACAGAGCAGCTTTGTCTCATTGAACTTAAGGTGACAGAGGATCATCTCAAGTGCGTATGTCATTAACTCGTTCGTTGATTGAGCTTTCACCGTGTCCCAGGCAGGCACTGTTCTAGACACTGGAAACGCAGTGGTAAACGGGACTGACGGGGTCTCTCCTCTCCTGGAATTGGTGTTCTCCTGGGGGAAGAAACAGAAGAAAAGTAAACGAAAATATGAATGTGATCATTTAAGATAGTATTAAGCACTGTGAATGGAAGATGATGTGAAAGAGTGACTGGTTTGGGGGTGAGGGGGTGCGCTTTAAACCGATGACCATTAACAGTCTCATGGAGGAAGTGACATTGGAAGGATGAGAAGGAGCCAGCCAAGCAGAAGTCTGGAACAATTAAGTCCAGGAGCCCTGAGGCATGAGTGAGCTTGGTATATTCAAGGGACAGAATAAAGGCCTTTCTGGCTGGTGCAGCCCAGAAGAGCGGAGTGCTCTGGGTGAGAGAAGTGGGAGGGGCACATCCCGCAGGAACTTGTTCCTCACATGCTGGGAGCCCGTAGGGCTATTGGGTGATGAGTCGAAGACAGGCACAAGATCAAACTTCCAGTCTAAGAGAGCCGCCTGGATGCCTGTGGAGAGTGGATTGGAGGGGAGTGAGGAGGGAAGCAGGGCGACCATCCGGTGGTCCAGGCAGAGCGGATAGTGGCGTGTGCTGTGGAGGAGCACTGCAAGAATGGGGGGAAGGGATGCCCTTGGGGTGTGCTCTGGAGGTCCTGCGGTGGCTGAGGTGTTGGGGAAGGAGGGGCAGGAGCTGAAGGCGAGGGTGAGGCCTGAGCTGCCGCTGCTGCTGTTCATCACGCAGCGGGGGCCTGGGAAGGAGATGCTGGGAGTTAGGCAGGGGACTGGGGCCTCCGGCCGAGGGCCCCGGGAGACTTCAAGTGAAGATGTTGGGTGGGCACTTGGACATAGAGTCTAGAGCTCCAGGGAGGGGCTGAGGCTGCAGATAAAGTGTGGATGTCATGAGCATCTAAATTTACAGCGTTTTTTACCGTCTGCATTATTAATAAGCTACAAGCATTTTCATTCCATCCTTAACCTTTACGGTCTAATTGGTATTGCTACTCCTACTCTGTAGAACCAGAACGTTGAGGCTCAGAGAGGTGATGAGTGGCTTGCCCACTATAGCTCAATGCTGCCAGAGCCAGGATTCGAACCCAGGTTTTTTATCTGAGTGCATTTCCCATTCTGTTAAATCTGGTTAAAGGTGATTATTGTCTGTTCTGATATCCCATTGTCACTCTGCCCCCAGATTGGCATATTCCGAGGGAATCCCCCTTTGGGAGAAACAACCTTTTCTTGAAACTGAAACCTAATATTTCTTACATCTTTTTGGTATCTCCTCCTTAAGGTGGTCCTTTTCTCAAAATTCGCCTTCTCGGATAAGCAGGTTTACACGGCTCACCTCTGCCACCAGTCTGGAGTAAATACTAATCCCCGCACACTTTGTTCCAGAAATACCTGCCAAACCCCCATACTAACACATACTACTAACATATAGCTGTGTTTGTCAGGAATCCCTTCCCTTCTAGAATCAACTCATTGCAACGGTCCCCGTTCCCTTCCTTAGTCAGTCCTCTGGCCAAGCTTTCATGGCCTTGATTAAAATTCTATCAAGAATTTGAACAGATATTGAAAGGAAGAAAATTGTTGAGACCTCACCTTTGACCATCCTCCTGATCCCTCTGGCTGGCTGGGATAGTTAGGGCCCTGGGGGACAGTGAGGACAGTGAGCTGGTTTGGAACATTCACGTGCAGCAGACATAGCTGTTGGCATCTTCAAGGAACCGTACGACACAGCCCTTAGTGTGGGGCCCGAAGAGGAACTGCTTCCAGCCTGGGAGAGCTGGATGTTGGCAAGTGGGACGTGAAGGGATGGAGAAGGCAGTCCCCAGCCTCAGCCATGCTCTCTGTGGTTGTCATGCAATGAGCTGACAAAGTTCTCTAGTGCTGGGAGTCTTCAGGGTATGTGGGTCACTCCATGCGTGATTCCTGCAGTGATTTGGTTCTCTTCTGGCCCAGACACTTGCCAGAGGAAGAGCAGTGTTAGCTGAACTTTGTTTTCACGCTCGGAAGGCAGGATTGTCTGGAAATAGTATTTGGTCCTTCGTAGCGTCACCTGCAAGTGGACACATACGTAGGCTCTGTGAGAAAATGTAAAGATTGTTTTGATTTAATGTATCTTTATGCCCATCTCTTTTTTCCTCTTGCACAGAAAGCATTGTATTTGTTATCTTCGATGTTCAGAAAGCAGTGTGGCCCTGCAGTTTGCCAGACTGTCATCCTTTGCTAGTGGTTTACTTTGACGAAGCTGTTGTGAGCAAGGATTCTTTCAGGGCTTCTTAAAATACCATCTCCAGTAATTAGAGGGGACTTCAGAATCTAGTTTCACAGAACATGAGTGTCTGTCCTGCTCAAGCCTGATCAGCTCAAAGGTGGTGGGTCATGAGTAGCTGAGGGAAACAAACGTGGAGTGGAGGCTCCCCGGCCGCAGTTCTGTGCCGGGTGTCTGTCGTACCAGCTCAGGAGGCAGACGGAAGAGGACAGAGCGGGTGGTGAACTGGAGCAGGAGCCTAGCGCCAAGTCGTGGGGAGCCCGCATCCGTGCTGGCGACCAGTGGCAGTGAGGTCACTGGTCGGAGAAGGCCCGTTGAAGAATCAGCAGGTGCTGTTACAACTGTGACAGCCTCGTAAGCAGCATCACCTGCTGGGACCTCGGGAGTGGAGGAACGCTAAGCAGAGAACCAAGTGTGGAGGAAGAAGGAAATAATTGACGAAGACGAGGGTATCGCCTCCCACCTTCGCTCACAGCACACTTTAGATAAGGGCTTTCCAGTAGTCTTCTAGTGAGAAAGTCACAAAATTTGAATGAAGTACAGCCCTTCTTTGGGTCTTTGTGAGGCCGGTAGGTATCTCATCCGTAAATGCCACTGAGTCCGCTCCCCCCAGAAGAGCTGGGCCTTGAATCCAGAATCTCTAGAGCGGTTCATCCTTTAGTAGAATGCAAAATACTTCCATACACTGGAGTTGTGGAAGTTAGTTGTGTTTGTTTACAAAGGAAGGAAAGTTTGGTTTTGTGTGTTTTCATCTCAGCTGGTGAGAAGTATTTAAACCCTGAAGTCTTGTTCTCTTTTCCAAGTGTTTTAGACTTCTAGGTACCTTAGAAGGACTTCTGCGACAGGGGCACAGTGATGCTGCATGGGGGAAAATAGAACAGAACATGGGTGTAGAATGTTCTTTATGTTTTCTCTTCATATTTTTCATCAGTTCATACATGGAGTTGAACATAGGAAAAGACATTCACATATAATGTGATGGGAGTTGTGTTGGAAACAAGACTTTTTATTAAAATCAAAATTACGTATTTAAGTCTCTCGAGCTTTGGTGTAAGTTCTATATGAAGGGAACTTGTCAAAGGCAAACATTTTTATCTTGAGCCTTGCTTTTTCTGATGGTTATTTCATTTATGAGGATGAGCAGATTTCCTACTCTTTTTTAAAAAAGAAATTTTTAACAGAAATTATCTGTCAGCCTAAGGAGTTCCCAAAAGTTTCCTTTCAGTGTGCAGACAAACCAAATTATTATATTTCCAGATTTCCTCCTACTTTTGCTGCCATTCACAACGAGGGAGGAAAAAGTGGACTCCTTTGATGTGGGGGGAAAAGAAAGCAATATATCACTTCCCTGAAAGAACATTTCTCAGTCTCTCATGTGAAAAAGGATTAGCACCTCCAACAAAGGTCCTGTAGATCACAGAATCGGGCAGCAATACCAAATAGTACTCCTAAGGAGAGGAAAAACTGTATTTGAGCAAGAGTGTTTGTCCTGGCAAACAGAAGCTTTTTAATAACTGCAAATCTGAGATAAAGGCCTATGGTCCTCGGAGTCTCCCCGTAAATCCTCAGCCAGCCAGTTTAAACAGAGCGAAGCCGACTTTTGTTTTAAAATAGTAGTCTTGTCAAAATACAGTGTTTTCGGGGACTGGCTCTGAGTATCTGTGGTTCATAAGGATCACGTATTTACGGGTAAAATCGTTTGGAAGATTCTTCTTGGACCCTCTCCTGTCAATGGCAGTTGGTTAGGAGGTGGCTTGCTTCTATTTTGCATTAATAAAAGTTATTCCAAAGCAAAACAAGTTGCTGAATTAATGTATTAAGATTTTGGTTGAGTGTTTGTTAGAAGAAAAGAAAACCGACCCTGACTTCCCAGCACATTACCGAATCCTTACACGGTTGTTGTGAAGCGGCTGTGGGAAGTAAAAAAATGCCGATTCTTGTGTGGCAGAAGAGCTGAGAGGAAAGGTCGTTTGTTCAGCTAGCTTTGGTTAAAAACGTTGCTTTATCCAGGTGTTCCTGTATTTCCTTTTTCTGGACTCTGTTTTCTAAAATTGAGAGCATAAAAAGGCTCAGATTGAAAATAATAATCACACTAATAGCACCTTGTACACATGTGGCACTTGAGGCGCCTGCAGTCCGCTCCGCTCGCCTGAAGCTTCAAAGTCTGCGTGTCTTTGGCTCCCTACTTTGCTTGATCCTGCTTGAATGAAAGATCCGAAGTGGGAGGGGAGAAGGGGGCCGATGGAGCCCTGGGGATGGGGGGGGGGATGCCAAGTGACCCTTCAGAATTTTGGTCCAAAAACAAATTCTGGGAACTCTTTAATGTGAGAAATCAGGATTATTTTGTCCACATGGACTCCTTAATTGTAAGAAGATTTTTATTTAATTTACTTTTTTAAGAACAAATTTTGGTCTTCAGTAGCTAGCTAGTAACCCTCTGACCTTTCAGTAAATACCCAACGAAAGCTTTGAAATCAGGGTGTTTAGTGTTTTATGGCCCAGAATAAAAATCTCCAATTCTGTTTCCAAATAGTGTAGCCTCAACACATTTTATTAAGCTCTTGACACATTCAGCCGTGTGTATTTTGTAAAGTTCCTATGGTTATTGTTCTACAATAGCTGCTTCCAGAAGCATTGTAAGGGTTTCAATTAATCAGCCCTTTGTGTGCTTCAGACTATGCAAATTTATCACATCAAACCATTCAACTGCTCATGGGAAAGCCGTGTAAAAACTGTATTGTCTTCTAGCGCCTCCTCTCATTTAGAGTGATGTTTTAATAAGAAAGCTAATCAAGTTTTCTTATGCATTATTTATCTGTTAACATGTAAGGAAGAGCCGAATTAAAATTATGTCAACCGGGATATGTCAAGAGATGTGGTAGATCTGGAAGTGATTCAACGGCAAAACAAAGCTCATATGATTCAACAGTTTTTGTCTCCTCCCTTCCCCCTGGGGATTATTTAAGGTGCTGGTGTGAAAAATAAAAGAAGGTTAATTCAATAACTGGAAAGGAGGAAGGGGAAGAAAGGAGGCACCACCTGTGTTAGCCTTCACGTTTTGATTTAGAGATTTACATTTCTGAGTATAGAAAGGCTTATCGAGATGAGTTCATTCAAAGCAAAAACATTTCTTCCTGATACAAACAGCCAAACTGGAAAGCATTCCCGCTGCTTACTCCCACCACTCACCCCTGCTTTCATCACTTAGTCAGCTCTCTGGCCCTAGAAGTCTGCAGCACAGGCCCTGTGAGTTGTAAAGTTAGTCGGGGACACCGTCCCGCTAATGTGAGATGATCTGAACGGCCTGCCCGAGTGAGCTTTTCGGCCTCTTCATCCAGTTAGTGCAACTGCCGCCGCTCCTTCTATTCATTAAGCTGGTCTCCTCTGCTTTGCTAGTTTGCTTCCTGCTGAGAGTAATTAGGTTTCTTATATAATAATAATTCCTTGTATTTAGGTGCCGCCTTTCTCTAAGGACCTTAAAGTACCTCTCAGACATTAGCTCATCTGTTCTTCTAACACAATTGCCTCATGAGATAGGTGCTAATTATTCCCATTACAAAGACCAAACAACTAAGGCTCACCAGAAAGGGGTGCTTTCCCCCCCAGAGTTGCAGAATATCACTTGAACAGCAGAGTCCGATTAAGGTCACCTGATTCCTTGATGGCCTGCCTTAGTTAGATCTGAGAGTCCAGGTGGGTGATGAGCCCTTTGCAGAGGGAACCCCCCCAACCCGTGAACCTCATTAACACCCAGCATGGCCAAGTGGTCACTCCTTCACTAAACACCAACACTTTTCTTCCACTGTGACCGATAGAGAAAAATCACAGCAGCATTTCACCCTTCGTTAGTGTAGAGACTGTTCACTGAGCAGGATAAATAGCCTTGTGTCAGGGGTAAGTACCTGCAGAAGATCATTTAGCCCCCATTAGTAGTATTTCAGCAGAACTCACTGCCCAATCTGCTCTGTCATTTAGAGCATTCGAAGGTGGCACGCTGAATTGTATCAGTGTTTTCGTTTTCGGTATTCAGTCATTTTAATCAGCACAGGACACCTGTCAAGTGGAGTTGGGTCCGGAGGCTTTCCCTGCCCCACCTGCAGGGCAGTTCTTGTCCCACGGCAGGTGCTTGGTAACTGAAGGAATGGACTCTCTCTCCTCACCCAGAAAACGAAGAGACCCAGCACAGATCGGCCTCAGAGCGCTACACTTAATCCAGCAGTGGTTATACAGAGAGGGTAGACTTGCTAAGTAAAAATTACAGCAATTAAAAAGTGAAGCAGAGCGGGATACTCAGATGAGACCGGCTATTGACAAAATAGAAAACCCTTTGCTAGTCGGTGCTCAGTACACTGAGGTCCCATCAAAGGCAGCTCTTGAATTAAAGATTTCAGTACAGTTTTCTTCTGCCAGTTGCTACTGCTTTTCCTGTCTTGACATGGTACTAGAATGCTTTCGTTTTCCCTTTTTTTTTAACCTTCTTTTAATTTTTTCTATTTGAATTAAGATAGGTCCATTACACTAAAACTAGTTAAAAAAAAAAAAAGCCAAAAGACTTGTGAACAAGTCATTTGCTGTTTATAATCAGAAAGACTTTCTAAGAATGATTCATTAGAATAACTGAACTTTCACTGGGGAAACCTATTCTTAAAATGATTTATATGTTGTTCCTTGAGGCCACGGAAATAGAAATAACAAATTGGCGTAAGATGCTCCAGTGTCTAGAGTGTGACACAGAGAGAACTGTGACAGTGGGTCCCCAGATGTGCCTTTCCTGTGTGGCTTGGCGGTCAGACTTGTGGCTTTAGACCCCCTAAATTCTTCACCTTTACAGTTTGAAATTAATATTGATGTTAATGGGATAATATATTATCTGTTGGGTATCTGTGGAACCATTCTGCTCGTTCCGTGTTCTGGTTTCTCCTTATTACCTATTTTCATTTCTTAAAAGGTCTGTAGTGTAGCCTGAGGTCTAATTCCTGGTTGGCCCCTGTGAGTCTGTGACATGTTCTGGGGCCTGTTCAACTGGTGTATTTGCATTTTGCTGCCAGGAGGTTGTGCTATAAACAATGGGGTTGAGACACCAGCATGAGCCAGGGGATGAAATTTTATTTTAAAATCTGAAATGCTGTGTAAGCATTTAAGGTATGAATCGGTAATTGTTTCAATAACAGCTTCCATTAGATATGGTTTATTTGTAGTCCATCCTCTTTTCAAGGATCCAGGGGAGTGTTAACACACTGGAGCGGACTGCATATCATTTACATTTTTAAACCAGCATTAAGGGAAAGTGACCATAACTTTTGAGAGTTCTAAATCTTGGGAGAGCTTTTACGCCTCCATCCTTAGAGAAAACAGTTTTAATTTTTCATGTGAAAATAAGAAAAGAAACCTTCCTTTACTTTGATGAAGGACTTGAGTGATTCTGAAACCAAGAAATACCTTTTTAAAAAAGAAAAGTCTGGTCCAAGGACCAAGAGCTCTCGTCTCCCCCCCCCCACCCCGATGAATTCCGTAAAATACAGACTTTTAAAAATCATCTGTCTCATTTGAGATTCAAGATCATCAAATTCTGTCTAAATATTTTGTTTTAACTTCTAAGCTCATTATGGCTTCTTTGTGTTAACGTGTATTAGAATCTGTCAGCTATGACTGGTCTCATAAGCACAGCCAGCGGAGCAGAATAAGTTAATTATTTACTTGTGTCACCAGTGCTCTTCATCTAATGAAATGCACAGCTGTGTTAGATCTGCAGTTGGATGTGTAGCTCCCATTGTTCCGCGAGTCAGCAGAGGGTAGAAGCCCCAGTGATGGAGAGCCCTCCGTTCTTTCTGCTGTTCTGGCTTTCTGTGTCGATTTCATGGATCTTTTATCATTCACTTTCACACAAAACAAACAACACAGGGCTGTCTGCTATGGGAACCATCTTGGCATATAAAAGGGTTTTCAGAGCCTAAAGTAATTTTAAGTTAGCTAAGATTTAATTTTTGGCTTACAGGTGCCCTTGGTTCGGATGTGGCCAAAGCAGTTCCTATAATGGAATGAAAAATTCCCAAAGTTACTCGTCTGTATTTTTAAATGCAGTGTCAAAAAGGGGCCGGTAGAATTACTTCCCAAAAAGGAAACCACACTACAATTTTAATCAGATTTCAAGCAAAGTTATTAGAGATTCAGATTTCAGGGGAAGGAGCCTTGCTTTCATTTTAATAGCAAAGTGAAGTTGGCCTGATTAAATGTGTCAACGAAAACTAAAAATACAAGATGCAAATCCCCTCTCTCCTTCCCCTCCCCCCATGGCAGTGTTCCCTGCCACCCCCCCAGCTTCCGTACCCCCTGCTTCTCACTCCCACCTTCTCGAGTTGGAGGGCAGACGCCAGCTTCCCCCTGTGAACCGCTGCTGAAGGGTGCCGAGGTCTTCCTTTGGTTTTGTTTTTAAGGGATCTAGCCAAACCCTCCACCTTCTCCCCAGCCAAAGTGACATTCTGTCCAGAACACGTCCCAGGACCGGCCTCTGCAGGAATTGCCATTTTTAACATTTTGTTCACTGCTACACAATGTTGTTGTCGGTGCACCTAGATTTACAATTTGATCTCTTTCAGAGACGATTTCCCAGTAGCCCGAGTGTTTGTCAGATAATTTCAGTGTGGACAAGATGGATTTTGGGAGGGAAGAAAGAAAGGGTCACACACTCAGCTTGATTTAAATTCTAAGACATTGTAGTTGAATTTGAAATAAACTGAACTGAGTTTCTGTGCTTCATGTAGGAAAGCATACGTTCTTCATAATAAACAGTACAATTTCAACCAAAAAGCCAGTTAAAGTACCTACGTGCTCTAGAATTCAACACCACAGACCTAATTACCATATCATTGGCAGCCACTGGAAATCAGAGTGTTAATAACCAATACTGAAATAAGCAAGGGGCTTTCTTTTTCTTTAGACTGTAGCTCTTGGCGATTATAACACATCACAAAAATTTTATTTTAAAATAATTTGAGTGATTATGTAGAAATCAAGCTGAGGAATGAAACATTTCTGGGAGAGCAGTTTCTTCTCAGTAGATACAGACGGTTGATAACTTTATATTCAAGGGAAAAAGAATTTTGTCTTTGTAGATAGAAAAGGATGTTATTTCTTTGTCCAATGCCACTGTACATTAGTTTTCCAATTTTAAATTATGTACATTGGGGTTAACAGTCTAAATTATGCCCCATCCCTCCTACCAAGAAAAAGAAATCAGAGGAATTAAAACCAATTTAAGCAACAAAATCCCCTACAGGTTGGAGTAATATGAAGAGTTAGAAAATACAGTTAATTTAAGAGACAGTAGCGTCCCTAGAGCTGGTAGGTTTTTGTTTTGTTCAGTTTCCATTCTTAGACTTCTGCTTCTAATTCTAATCTTTTTTTCCCAAGAATAATTTGGCATTTAATTTTCTTGTTCAATTTTACAACTTCACTCAAAGATCACTTTTCTAACGTGCCGTCAGCTATGAGAATTAGAATTCCATAGGGCAGTTTACGCTCAGCCAGGGAAGCCCTGGCAAAAGCTGGCCAGGCAGCCAGTGCTCTGGTCGCCCTGTTAGCACACCAGCCACACACGAAGAGTTGTCGTCACACTTGTTTGAAACCACAATGAAAACACACCTGTCATTCAGGTGGTTCTGTGTTTGATTGATAGAGGAGTCCGAGCCCTGGCGAAGAGCAAAACTGCCGCGGACTGGAAGCTTCAGGGCCCATGGTGGGGCCGAGGCCCAGCGAAGGCGCTGCTCGTGGGTCTCCGTGGCAGGAGAGGTTAGGCGAGCAGCCTGACGGCACCGTCGTGCATCATGCCAGCAGCCTGGTCCGCAGGCTGCTGTGGGTCTCTGCAAGGACAGCCGTTTTCAGATGGTTTCTCTAGCAGGATTGTTGGAAATTGCTTTTGTTATTACCATTGGTAGAGACCATGGAGAGAGAGAGAGAGAGAGCAGGGGGCAGATTCCAACTGAGTCCTGTAGTCTTCCTTTCTGCCGACATGCTGTACACGGTGTGAGGTCTTCTCTCCCTCAGGTGTTTGTGGCTTGATCGTCCCTCAGGAAGACATGCCATTTTGTGATTCTGGCATCTGTCCCGACATCATCATGAACCCGCACGGCTTCCCATCGCGAATGACGGTCAGTACACGTTTTTCAGAGGTACTGCTTGTAAGGAAGAAAGCGGGCAGTGTTGGCCATGGGACCCTGAAACTTATTTTTAGAAAGGGCCCTTTGACCCTCTTGCCACACGAATAGGTTCCTGCCCCTGACGTGCAAGGTTACTGTTCTGTACAGAGGGAGTGCAGAGAGGGTCTGCCCTTCCCTTTGAGAGCAGTCTCCTGAGGGAGGAACGTACCCTCAGCAAATTGAATCTCTTTTATTGACCCCCATGTTTCTCCCTTCCCATGGTTCTCGTTTGGCACCCTTGCTGCACGGCTTAACAGCTGTATGACTGGGGAAAGCTGCTCAACTGGTCTGTGCTTGAGTTCCCTCAGGGACACAGCATGGGGAATAATAGTGCCTGTCCCATGGGGCTTTGGGGGCATGAACGTGGATCCCACGTGTCAAGCTTTTCCAAGGGCCACACAGTAAGAGAGCAATAAATATTTGCTGCTATTAATGTATCACTCTTATTAAGAGTAGTAATGTCAGTCTTTGGGGGGAGTAGCCTGTGGCTAAGTAAACAGACTTCCTGGACCACGAGAAGGGGCTCACTTGGGTGGTTCCATCCCACAGGTGGGGAAGCTGATTGAGCTGCTGGCCGGCAAGGCCGGCGTGTTGGATGGCAGATTCCACTACGGCACTGCGTTTGGAGGCAGCAAAGTGAAGGATGTGTGTGAAGACCTCGTTCGCCATGGTTATAACTACCTGGGGAAAGACTATGTTACATCTGGCATCACAGGGTAAGTACGTTGGTAGACATTTTAAAGAAAAAGTATGATTTTAAGGCATACCTTAAGATGAGCTTTTCTCCTGTAAGAAGGTGGACACAAAATCTAACTTTGGGGGTGTTGGCTGGTGCTGCCACGGCGATAACCATGTTGCTGTACGTAAGTGAGTCAAGTCGACACCTGCTCACAGTTGTATGTCAGTTACATCTCAGTAAAACCGGGGGGGAAGGAAATGCAAACTCACAAAACTGATGAATTAAGAAGTGGTGTTTTACTGGTGAGTGTATCATTTAAAAAGGAGAAAAGTCGATTTGCCAAAATAGGATTTCTATACAACTTTAATCGTATATAATGCAAAATCCCATAACCACTGAACTTTCTCTGTTTAAGAGAATGGATATCAGATAATTCATGCTCTGACAGCCTGAGGCCTGACGTTTGCGTGTTCATTCACTAAGTATGTAACGGCAAACAAAATAGACAGGGTCCCTGAGCTGTGCAGCTGACCAATGAGGTTTGTTACTAGACTTACTAAAAAATGAGACAAAAAGTAACTTCTCAGCAGGGCCTACCCTGACTCCTTAATTTGAAACTACAACTCTGTATTGCCCATTTCCTACCTTATTTTTCTCTGTAGCATTCATCCTTATCAAATACCCCATGTAATAATACTATCTAATACTGTTATCTGTCTCCTCCGTGAGAGCAGTACTTGTCTGTTTTGTTGACTGTTTTATTTCCAGTGTCTGCACACAGCAGGCGCTCCATAAATACTGATTCAGTAAAGGAATGGGAACAAATCAGTACAAACAGCTCTCATGGAAACGAAGGCAGAGAGTGGGTTAGGACGCCTCTGTGAGGTGGGTATGTTTCAGCGGAGATGGGAAGGGTGAGAAGAGTAGACCATTTGAAGACCGTTTGATGGAGAGGTGGGGCTGGGTTTGACACCTTCCCAGGGACAGACCTCAGTTCACCTGAGGTGAGACTGCAGAAGGAAAGAACGTTCTCACAGACAGTGCTGGCTCCTCCTGTGAACCTGGCAGAAGCAGAGATCCCTGAAATTCTCGTAGATGACAGGCTTTGGAAACTTGATTCACACATGGTTTTAAAGGATCAAATCAGTTGCTTAAGTTAAGACACACATTGTATTTTGTGCCAGATAAAAGTCTGGGTGGGACGTGGTGTTTCTGCTGTTTCTGAGGCTTCGCTTATACTGAAGCGGTGCTGGGCGTGGACTTGTGTGTAAGGACCCAGGGCTTGATTTGGTGCTGCACACAGACTATCCCGATGGGATTTAAATGGTCAGAATTGGTGTCTGTTAAAAATATTGAGTGCTTCTAAAATGATCTGTACAAACTATGATAACGTAGATTTCCTTAGGTATATCATGCCTGAGATGTTCTAGAAAATCACATTACAGGAAAAGAGTAATAGTCCAATTCAAAAGCGATTCCCTGAAGTAACTGAGGTCCACTTCAAAAATTGCGGTTGTCGTGGTGAAACTGATGGTCTCGGTTTTTGCTCCTCATCCAGAAATAATGCAGAAGTTGACCAGAAAATGTGCAGAACCAATGAATGAATTTGGTTGGCTTTCTGAACATGATTTCACTGAAAGATTTGAATGGGTTATTAATGCTCTGCTTCCCGTAGATAGCTTTAGTTCCTGTCTACACCACCTTCCCCTATGCCCCAGCTAGTGTTTTCATGTCTTTGCCAGTTATCTCAGTGGCAGAGTTTGAGAAACACAAGTTGAACTTGTCAGCTGAAAGTTCCCCAGAGGGCTTGCAAGCACATTCACCCACCAGCTTCACCCCTTGCCAGATTCTTGAGTATAACTAGGAGGGGAAATTGCACGCGGCTCTCTTCAGTGGATGATGGAATGGCATTAGGTGGCAGAGTTGCCTAGGCTCTACCATGAGCAGCCATACTGAGAAGGATTGGAATCCTCGATGATCAGAGCTGGAAAGAACCTTGGTCTGACCCCCTTGTTGTACATCTAGGAAAACTGGGATAAAGAGGTCAAGTAATGACTGTGTGACAGAGGTGGGACAAGAGCCGTGTTGCCCGACACACTGTCGATTGTGCCTTGCACTCCACTCTGTGTCTTTCCCGAATCTGGCTGTCCTTAAGCCGGCACAGTGGCTTGAAGGCTGCAAGCGCCTGTGTGGGTGGTGGTAGAAGATAAGGCAGGCAAGCAGGGGCCGAGTGCTTCCGTGTACCCCTGCCGTGTTGCTCGCCGCCTTTGCTCCTTCCACTTCTGCTTCATGCCATGGTCCACAAGGACTGCGTGTGAGCCAGGCCATCGTGGCAGGGAGGGCCCAGGATTCCCTGCACCGCTCACCAGCTCTGATTAACCTCTCAGACCCTCTGTACCTATTCCTTCCTCTTAAAAAATTAGGACAGTGTCTCCCTCCCTGGATGGGGTATAGATTAAATGGCACATGGCAGATTCTCCCTTACTTTTGAGGAAGTTCCAGGGCAGGAAAAATTTTTTAGAGGCATTAATCCCCTGCCTGCTATTGCTCCAAACTAAAGGAGAAAGTTTTTTCTGTCAAAGCACTGAAATGTTCACTGTCTTTTACAAGTCTTACTACAGTTTTTCTAAGGATTCATTGAGTCAGCGATGGTTTAACAAACCTTTGCAGAGCCCCAGTCATGTGCCAGGCAGGGTCACCAGTGCCAGAGCCACAGTGACAGAGGCGGCAGAGTGCTTATCCCGAGGAGTTTGCTTCTGGTGGGAAGACGGGCAGTAATCAGGGAAATAGTGATTGTGTATTTTAATATCAAGTGGTGGCAAGTGCTCTAAAGAAAATAAAACCTAGGTAAGAGTTGAGAGAGAGTGGGGGCTCGGTGATGGTGGGGTGAGAGGAGGACTCCTCTAGATAAGGTGATGAGGGAAAGGGAGGTCTCTCAGGAGGTGAAATGTTCGACAGCCGTGTGAATACCTGGTGGAAGAATGTCTTAGAAACAAGAAGTGCAAAGGCCCTGAGGCAGACTTGCTACATTAGAGGAGCTACGAAGAGGCTGGTGTTACTGGAGTAGAATGAGCAGTGGGGAAAGGGAACAGGACGTGAGTCGGAGGTGGGCAAGAACCAGACTATTGTGAGACGTATGGCTGTGATACAAAATTTGGATGACACAGATTCTGAATGTGGTAGAAAGCAACTGGGAATTTAGAACAGAAGAATCATCTGCGATTTACATTTGAGAAGGAATCGCTCTGATTTGTCCTGTGAAAACAGATTGTTGAGGGCTAGAAGCGGAAGCAGGGAGAGCAGCCAGACTAGCGTCTGCAGGAGTCCAGGCAAGAAAGGGTGGCAGCCTGACTAGGGCAGGAGCAGTGAAGGACGGACCGTTCTGTACTTACGTTCTCACCACCCGTTTATGTTTTCATTTCTTAAGTAAACAGTGTGTCTTCTAACGTGTCGGTGGTGTTTTTATATTTTCAGATCTTGCCTTTTCACTCAGCGCAGACTGAAAATCCTCCTCTCTCACTTATTCATCAGCCCCTTCTGAAACAAGCAAACAAGGCCCTGCCAGTGAGGGGTCCTGAGGCTCTCTTGTTAGCCCAAACCTGGTTCTTAGTCCAAAACTCTGACCTTTCTTCCAGCGAGCCCTTGGAAGCATACATCTATTTTGGCCCGGTGTACTATCAGAAACTGAAGCACATGGTGCTGGACAAGATGCACGCCCGGGCCCGGGGACCACGAGCTGTCCTGACCAGGTAAGAGGGGAGCATTTACAGAAAGAATTTCTGATGCGGTCGAGCCTACCTTGCACTCCCCAGATACAGCAACAGGCAGACTCAGCAAAGTTTCTGTTTCCCCGAGAGGTCAAAATTTGGAGTGCTAGGCATCAACAGAAATCCTGTATGTTTGGTTAGCAGGAAACAATAGCAACCAATTAAAAATCATCCCAGAGGCACAGGAGCGACCCATCCCAGGTCTTGCCAGTAGTCGCCTACCATGGCCCTTGACTGTGTACCCGTTTGCAAATATGGTCTTATTCAGAAACCTTCATGTGTAAGAATGTAGACACACTTACATACCCACCACATGCACATACGTGGATACACCAGCGTGCTCCCATGCACACACAGAAGACACATACGTACGTTATTTGGGAGCCCAAGCCACAGCTGTCGTTTTTTAAACCTCCTGTTACTGGAGCAGAAGGCGCCTGTACTCGCATGCTCGTTTGAATAAGCTCCGGGAGGTCCACACGGGCCCTGTTCGCCGGTGTATTCTCAGCTCCAAGCACAGTGTCTGCATGTTGATGAATGCGTGGGTATCATTGTTGGAAAGGGAATGACAAATGCTAAGTTTCACGTGTTCTTAGTCCTGTGTTCTCCAGTCGGAGAAGCATAGTTCAGGGCAGTAGCTCTCAAGCCCTAGCACTTTTGCCTCCCAGGGGACATTTGACAATGTCCAAAGACGTCTTAGGGTGTCGCAGTTGGGGATGTGGGGAGGGAGCTACTGGCATCTGGTGGGTAGAGGCCAGGTATGCTGCCGGAGACCCTCCAGGGCCCCGGGCAGCACCCACCACAGAGAATTCCCCAGCTCCTTAGGGGTTTCCTGCCGAGTTGAGGAACCGTGGGCCAGGAGAGGGAGCACGGGCCTTGAAGCCAGGTAGACGTGGATGTGAACTCACCTCCACCTTGTAGCTTTACCCTGAGCCTTGGACAGATCACTCAGCTACTCGCAGCTTTGCTTTTTCTTAGACATGAAGTGGCCACAGTGATGCCCACCTCACAGCATGCTGGGAATGTCTGATGTTCGAGTGTAGAACGTGTATAGTGCTGATCCGTGGGGGACACTCCAGAAATAGCCAGTTGCCTGCCTGCTTCTGCTGATCTGGGCTCGGATGTTCCAGTGCAGGGGGAGGGAGGGGGTTGGAGAAGCGAGTGTCTGAGTTAACTTTTTTAAACCAAGGGAGAGGTGGGGATGATTCGGTCCCATGACCAATTAAAACTGAGCAGATGCACGTGCCTGTTGGAACGATAGACATACGTGTGCTCCAAATTGCAGAAGAGGAAGGAGAAGTCAAGATTCTCGAGGCACCAGCGAGCCCAGCTGTGAGACCCTACTTGGGTTACGTGTAATCTCTCCCCTGAGCGCTGTCCCCTCCAGAACTTCTGTCTCAGTTAGAACATCCAAAAACTATTCCAGAGGAACAAGTGTCAAAACAGTTCATTCCTATTTTGAACTTTGTTGTATAAAAAAAGTTATTACTTTTGTGCATTCCGTGGGAAGACTGCGGGAGTGCATTTGTCCATAGTCCGTTATCTCAGTTGGTTTAAATCCAAGTTTTGGGTTCTGCCCACATGTGATCTGGCCACCTTCACTTGTCCAGTGGCCGCCGATCGATTCCTTCTACCGCAGGGGTTCCATCAGCAGATAAAGACAGATGTTGTGCTCAGTTACCAAGTTTCCACTACAGTGTGTTCGTCTCGACTATTTGTTCAGTTTTTCATATGTAGATTGTCTTTGAACAAATAATCTCCAACTTCAGTCGTGTTCCCAGTATAACTTTTAGCAACAAGAAAAGGTAAAAGTTCAGCACGGGTTGGCGTGTGCTTGTTTACCGTTTTAACTCTTTGGAAAGTTGGCAGCAACAATAAAGAATAAAAGATGCTCTGGAGTAAAGCGAGCATGAGCTTCGTGGTCCACTCCTTGCACAAGGAGTGTCGCTCCAAAATCAGCCAGCCAGGGAGCTCGCATTCGTTCTTCTCTCTTCTTTTTTCAGTAGTTTGTCTCTTCATACCTGGGTGGGGTTTCCTGTGCTGTTTCAGTATCCCCTGATTGTACCTGCATCTCTGAGTCCCGGATTCTTACCCTTTTCAAGTATCCCCGAGCACGGCACACACATAAGCCGCAGGGAGTCCATTCAGGGGACTCAAAGATCCCAGCTTAAGTGTCCCCTCTGAGGAGGAATGGAGCATCGTCATACAGGAAGGACGGACCTGGAGGGGGGACACACACAACTTTCCGGGTCTCCGAGGACCCTCCCTTCTGGCTCAGGCACTCTGTCCTTCCAGATGGTTCCTGATCTGTTCCAAATTTTATAAAAATCCTTTTGCTTCTTTCCATGTTTGCTTCTTAGTAACACGGAGCCCCGACAATAACCACTGGGGGACCCAGGTTTCTTCCACTCTCTGTTCTGCTTAGTTGTTCAGTGTTAAACAACAGAACTAAAACATCTCTGAAAATAGTCAAAAGCCATTCTTCCCTGACTTGAGGGCTGTACTTTCCTAATAATAATGATACCGTGGTGGTAGTAGTAATGCTAGCACTGCTATTTTATATGATTCTGTATTGATTCGTTATTACATCAGATGATATTATTTAATTATTATTACAACTTAATAACAATAGCAACCACTAGTATTACATCTCCGCTCATTTAAGGCTCTTGGGGAACCTTAAATTTTACATTTTGCACGTGCAGCTGAGGGGCAGGCGGGGCAGCCGGCTTCAGGTCCCTGTCCAGTAACTGATTTGGATCCAGGTGAGCCCCGCTCTGAAGCCCTGTGCTCTTAGACAGTACGCGATGCTGCCCCTTTGTTGGTTTAATCTAATCATGACACATTTATCTGATTTGTTTCAAAGACAGCCCACTGAAGGTCGATCTCGTGATGGCGGTTTGCGTCTTGGAGAAATGGAACGTGACTGTTTAATCGGTTATGGAGCCAGTATGCTTTTACTAGAGAGACTAATGATTTCAAGTGATGCCTTTGAGGTTGATGTCTGTGGGCAGTGTGGACTTCTGGGGTATTCTGGCTGGTAAGTGGATACCATATGTCTCTCATACACACACCTTGCCTCTTAAATCACAGTTCAAGAAGTGACCCTGGATCATACCCACATGCTCTCCAACCTTCCTGTCCATGCATTCCTAGAATTGGGAGTTTTATATGTACCTGTTTAGTTTGCCTACCTAATGTTCTGTTTTCTACACCACTAGAGTTTAAATACCCAAGGAGCATGGACTTTGTCTTCTTTTTAATATTATCTTGATTTATATCAGTATTCATCTGTAAAAATGCCTAGCAGATTCCTTGTTAGGTATGAGAAGTATAGCATTTTGTAACTAGAAACTTTTTAGAGAACATTGTGTTGAATGCCCTTATTTAGCCTCAAACCCAAAGAGCCTGGTATGTTGCCCCATGTCATATAGCAAGTTGGTGAGAGAGCCGGGACCAGGACCTGGTACACTGGTACGCTGGTACCCTGACCCCTTGTCTGTACTCTGTCTGCATAGCAAGCTGCTTTACACTTACTGTGAGTTCCATCATGGCAGAGATGAGGTCTGTCTCAGTCATTCACTCAACAAACAATTCATGAGAATCTGCTAAGTGCCAGACACTGTTCTAGGACCCAGAATATAGTGGTGAATAAGAAGATAGATGAATGGCTGCTCACAGGGATCGTCTCTTCTAGTTCATTCCAACTACATTCTGTCTTGTTTACCCCCTGCTTCTCCAGTGTGGGACCTGGTAGAGGCTTAGTAAAAAATAATTGCTGGATGACACTGACCCTGCGTATGGAGGATTGCAAGTAGGTAACTTCTGTAAATCACACAGCTGATAATGTCTGTGCAGAGTTCAGTGCACAAAGGCCAGCTTAAAGGATGAAGCTACATGCTGGTTTTGTTTGTGTAGGTGGTCAGCGTCCCACTCTGCCACCAAGGAACGTCTCCTCTGTTCGAGGTTAGTCACATTCCAGGGTCCTGACTTGCCCTGGAAGCAGGAGGGCCTGTAGCTGGCCTGTCTTCACATATTTTCTATCAGAGACGAGGTCTAACGTGGGTGCTGCAGGGACAGGAAACAGCCTGAACTCCCTGGTCACCCTTCACGTGCACTCCCAGAGCCCCTTTCCCAGGGAGGCACCGTCCCCTGGAGGATAGAATTAGGCCAGATGAGCCACCCTTGCCAGAGTTGAGGGCTACCTGGGCCACCTTTTCCCCCACTGAGTCTCTCCTCAAAGCCTCCTTCCAGAGAGGTTCCTGGCTTCCTGCCATTATAAGCCTCCAGTTTCTTGGTTGAATAAAGCAAATCAAGGGTCAGAGTGAGTGGGCATCTTAGAATAGAGTATATACCTTGCTTGGTAAGTGACAAACCGTTTGAGCCAATTATTTTACGGGTTTTAGTGCAGAAGAGTTGGTGAGACTTGCCTGTGAAGAAATCATTTCGTTTAAAAACGAGCACAAGAGGTGGCCATTTGCAGCTCATTCCTTTCATAAGGTTGCGGAGATGGGTGACGTGATTCTAAGCATAAGCCCGGCTCTTTCTTATATCAGCCACTGGGGTGGGGGTTTCAATTCTGAGATGTCTCTTCACCTTTTGAAATGCATATCGAATTTGCCTTTTATTGTCCTGGCTGTGTCACAACAGCCACGCAAGGGTAAGAGGAAGGTGCCTGGGACCAGTTCCACTGTGCTTACCTCTTCAAACTTGGCCCAAGGATTTGTAAGTCATTCACTTTGAAAAGACGGTACAGAAGAGTCGTTTTATTAAAAATAGGGATCATGAAACTTCAAAATGGATTTCCTTTTCTTCTCTATCCTCCCAGCATTTTCTCCTATGCCCCCCACCCAAAAGGGAGAGAAAAAGAGAGAAAGCAGACCAGATTCACTCGCGTACTTTGGAAACCTTCCCCTCTCTTTCGCTGACTATTCAGGGAAACTAAGGAAAGCAGTAATTGATCTCAGTATTATCCTGTGAAATTCTTAGCTTCTTTCCTGCTTTGTTTCTGTGTCATTTAGAGACCGTGTGATGGCAGAGCCTGATGTGGAAGCTTGCGTGTTCCGTGGGCGTTGTATTTGAAATCCTTTGAAAGAGGGCTAAATCAGGTTACACGGTTTAAGGGTCTTTACTGTAATTAAACAGACCTGGATATACTGTGTGTCTGATTTTGAGTGGCCTGCTTGTACCCTTGTTGCCAACAGAAAAAAATCCTAATCCAGTCTGGAAGTCTAGCAGCCTCCTCACGTGCAGCTCTGTGGCAGAGGAGCATAATGATGCTGTCATTTTTCATCATTACCTGGGCGTGTGTGCGGGGCCGTGCGGGAGGGAGCGCGGGCGTGTGTGGCAGGAAGTCGCCCTTTAATGAACAGCACAATGGAGGACGCGTAATTAGAGCAGTTCGGAACCTTGAAACTGGCCTTTTGTCAGTGACTTGCACATTAGTAAGGCATTGCTATGGGGATGTTTACGGCAAGACTGTTGTTCTGCAGAAGACATGAAGGGCATAAGTCACAAAAGAGAGGTCTGGAAGGAACACTACAGGGAAAAGAAAGTCCCTATTAAGTTAATTAGCTCATCGAGGACATTTTACTGGACAGTCAGTGTCTCGTGTGAAGCGGCAGCCTCCTTCTTTTGATGCCTTTGCCCTAAAAAGTCAGTTTATTTTCTTGTTGTTGGGTCATGTTTCTTCCTTTTGAAATTGTTCAAACACAGGGTAAGGTAACTCAATAGCTTGTAATTTATATATGTGTATATACGTGTATATATATTTTTATGCATGCGTGTATGTATGTAGAATAATGCAGTGGAACATTTTAAGTGGTGGAGAAATGTTTAATAATAGAGAAGGTTAGTGGGCTTTCTGGATTATGAACCAGCATGTATGGAAATTTTAAATAAGCTTGGATTGAAGTCACAGAGTAACATAGACAGAATCAACAAGAAGTTACTGCCATTAAAACCATTTCTCCAATTTAATTAAAGCATGAATATGATTCTTGAATAAATTAGGTCAACCAAGCACACTAAAAACAGTTCTTAAATGATAATGCATTAAAGAGGTCTTCAGGTACAGTCTTTTAGAAAGAAGTCCGTCACTGTGTTGATATGACTGTTGATGGAACTCCCGGTGTGTCCTCAGTCCCTGTAGTCAGCCCCCTTGGGGACCATGCTGCTCACACAGGTCCTGGCTTGTCTTTTTCCCCTTTCCCTTCTCAGGAGGTTCACATCTAAAGTGTCACCCATCACCTCTCTCAAATTCTTTGTGCTTTTCTTTTCTAAAATAATAAAAGCTTGATTTTGCTGATTTCAAAAATGACCCTGCACTTTATAAAGTATTCAAAGTTACAAAAATATATATATATAAATTATCTTATTAATTCTCATCACCCAGAGGTGACTGCTATTCACATTTTAGTGACTCTTTTTGAGACATCTCTGTTGCCAATAGTTATGTAACACACCCACCCCCCCCCCCCCCCCCCCCACCGGTTGTTTTTTAAACGATGAACCCTTTGAGATTCTGATAATAGCAGCAAAATGCAAATACATACTCACCGAAAAATCTTGTTATACATGACTTTGGGAGCTTCATATATTTACTGAAACCCATCTGAGGACCTTCTTGAAACCAGGCTGTTGAGAGAACTTTTTTCACTCCACCGTATGTCCCAGACACCTTTTTATTTCAATAAATCTGGGTCTACATCACCACGTTTAATGGCTGCACAGCGTTCTTCTGTGTAAATGTCTTACAGTCACAGAACCGGTTCCCTCCTGGATCTCCAGGTGGCCCCTGCTTTGTGCTATCATAAACCGTGTGAACGTTCTCCTGCACTCGTCCTGGCCACTTCTGAGATTAGTCAGATACTACGCACATTTACGTTGTTACACGTACTGCCTTCCTGCCCCCCCCCAGTGGCCTTCCCCTCCACTTCCCAGTCAGCGCAGAATCTTCTAGGTTCGGGTGGTCTTCCTCTTGCACTTGTCACTCCTCCATTGACTAGGAGGACCCTGTTTTCCACCCAAGTCGCAGCTGCCCCAGACTCTTGAGGTGTAGGGTGAGTTCTTATTTGGGTCTGAAAGCTGAGAGGATAGTTCGCTTTCTGCCCAGGGACTCTTCATCGGTTGTAGCCGTTGATTAAGACCTAGGTTTAGTTCACTGGCTCTCTCTGAAGGAAGAGGAAAGAAGATCCTTAGCGGGATAGCAGACGTATTGTTAGGAGCACGGGCTGTTGTAGGGATTCGGTGAAAATATATGTACAGGGAGAGCACGTCGTAAGTGCACTAGCTTCTCCTACAAGTTAGAAACCGCCAAGCATGCAGAGCCCTGGAAAAATAAATAGCATTTGAGTGGCCACCACATCCTCTCTGAAAGTCCTGTGTTCCCTGTCACACTTCAGGTGTCTCAGTGACAGATCAAGTTGTCCTTGTTGAGCGTCTTACCATGAAGAGTATAGTATAATAGATTTCTATCCAATACATAGAGATTGAATCGATTTTAAAAGTTTTCAACATTGAAAAGTCTAAATCTGAGTAACTTGGAGATGGCTCAGATTTCTGGGCCTCACTCAGAACAAGTAGTAAATGGTAGATATTTGGCATTTTAAAGAGAAAAATCTAGAAAATGGTAGTAACCGATTAAAATTGCATGCTTTTAAACCTACAGGAGTGATAGTTGTTTTGCTTTTGTTTTGCCTCCTTGGATGCTGCATTTTATGGGGTGGAGTGGTGGGGGGCATATAAGTACCTATTTGGTAATGGGACTGAACCCTGACGAATAGAATGGATCGGATGGATGGTAGAATCCACGTGCAGGCCTTGGTCTCTGAGCCACTGTCCCTCTAACACGTGCCGACTTGGGTTTCAGGTGCCATTACTGCAAGTCGTCCTGTCACGTGTCCTCCCTCCGCATCCCGTATGCCTGCAAGCTGCTCTTCCAGGAGCTGCAGTCGATGAACATCATCCCCCGCTTGAAACTGTCGAAATACAATGAGTAAGGGCGGGACAGGCCATTATTTAAAGAGAACTGCCGGCAGGTCCAAGGCAATGGAAAGCGGATTGAGGACCACGCCTGCTCCTGTGAAGAATTCCTTTGAACGTCCCCCCTCAAGAAAGGAAGACAGGCTTTCTTGTCCTGTGGACTGACGATGCAGCCTTGATCCGTGAGCCTCGGGCCGTGCGAGACATGCCACCCACGCAGACCATGATGCCCTCTCTCGTTCCTGGACTGAATGCGAGTCACAAATGGACATGACCTGAAAGATAAATAAACTTTTATTTATGTTCTGGTATCTTGAAATCTACTCATGAGAAAGACCTTCCTCCTTTAAAAGAATATTTGGGGTTAAATTCCCCATGATGCCTTCCCAGCTAACAAAACTCAAAAACTCTTACGACACCTGAAGGGTATGAAGAGTGTCTTTGAGTGTTGGCGTGGCCTTTGTCGAGGTGGCTGAGAGGAGCAGTGTGTGAAGGGAGAGAGCTGTGGGACGCTGAGAGCAGCGGATAAAGGGACGGCTTTCTTACCTGGTACTGTGAAATACAATGAATAAATTCCTACCATCTTATTAATAAGTTTACCAAGGATGTCCCCTTGTCTTACGGACTTGATTGCTACTCTTTTGAACCTCCGCAGTCAGACGATGCAATAATATTTGTTGAACATCTGAAAATAATTCCGTGGGTGCTTTGTGATTTTTTTTTTGTCCCTTCCATTCCTGCCAAGATGTTAGCTGTGCATTTTCTTTTTAATCTGACAACCTTCTTCACTTTTATTTCTAATTTGTTCTTAATTGTTCTCCCCTGAAGGCAGAGAACTATTTGTATTAAGGATTGTCTATGAAATAAGTCAGAAAAGGTTTGAGTAATGGTCAAGACTACATTTCCAGCATGTCACATTGAACGTGTTTCACAGAACATCAGTAGGTATTATACACCAACAAGAAGCAAGTTCCAGTATCAAATAAGGTGTAGAAACCAGGTGTAACCAAGTTAAACGTACCAGGAACTTTTTCAAAGCCTTTATTTACCAAGCTCCTATACTGGGACTCTCCAAAAGAGGAATGTTCCAGGAGCCAGGCTAGTCATTGGCTTAGGAACCCAGCCTCAACCTCACTTCGTTTACTTCACAATAAGAAGCTCTAATTCGAGTGTAAAAGTCCTAGAGACTTAACAGGAAAAGCAGAGAGAATGAGGGACATACTGCAGGTGAACAGGCCTTCCTCAGCCATCACCACGAATGTCTCCGTTCGATTCAGGGGCTCAATAGGTATTACAGAGGCAGAGGGGTTTGAATGCTGGATCTTTGGTTATGCCAGTTGTTCCTTCCTTTCTGGTTCTTAAAATTGATGGTGCTTTGGGGCGCCTGGGTGACTCCGTTGGTTGAGCCTCTGACTCTTGGTTTTGGCTCAGGTCATGATCTCAGGGTCATAGGATCAAGCCCTGTGTCGGGCTCCATGCTGAATGGGGAGTCTGCTTACGATTCTCTTTCTCCCTCTCCCTCTGCCCCTT